>NW_027328164.1:0-51977 GCF_047675955.1 Chlorocebus sabaeus | reverse complement strand
TTTCACCATAGCCCTCTATGGGCTTCCAAATTTCACTTTGCAAATTCCACAAGAACAGTCTTAACGAAAGACTTCTTGAGGGGAAAGCTGTAACTCTGTGAGATGAATTAACAGAACACAAAGCAGTTTCTCAGAAAGCTTCTATACAGTTTCTAACTGAAGATATTCCTTTTTTCACCATAACCCTATATGGGCTTCCAAATATTACCTTGCGAATTACACAAGAACAGTCATAGAGAAAGGCTTCTCGAGGGGAAAGCTGTAACTCTGTGAGATGAATTAACAGAACACAAAGCAGTTTCTCAGAAAGCTTCTTTCCAGTTTTTATCTAAGGACATTTCCTTTTTCTCCATAGCCCTCTATGGGCTTCTAAATATCACATTCTAAATTGCACAAGAACAGTCTTAGCGAAAGGATTCTTGAGAGGAAAGCTGTAACTCTGTGAGATGAATTAAGAGAACACAAAGCAGTTTTTCAGAAAGCTTCTTTTCAGTTTTTATCTTAGGTTATTTCCTTTTTCACTGTAGACCTCTGTAGGCTTCTAAATATCACTTCCCAAATTCGACAAGAACAGTCTTAGGGACAGGCTTCGTGAGGGGAAAGCTGTAACTTTGTGAGATGAATTAACAGAACACAACGCAGTGTCTCAGAAAGCTTCTTTCCCGTTTTAAACCGAAGATATTTCCTTTTCACCATAGCTCTCTATGGCCTTCGAAATGTCACGTTGCAAATTCCACAAGAACAGTCATAGCGAAAGGCTTCCTCAGGGGAAAGCTGTAACTCTGTGGGATGAATTCACAGATCAGAAAGCTGTTTCTCAGAAAGCTTCTTTCTCACGTTTATGGTGGATATTTCCTTTGGCCCTATAGTCTTCAACGGGAACCGAATTATCCCTTCTCAGATTCCACAGAAATAAGGTTAGCAAACAGCTCTATGACATATAGCTCTCACTCAGTGAGTGGAAGTCACGTATCACAAAGCAGTTTCTCAGAAATGTTCTTTTCAGTTTTTATCTTAGGATATTTCCTTTTTCACCATAGCCCTCTATGGGCTTACAAATACCACTCTGCAAATTCCACAAGAACAGTCTTACCAAAAGGCTTCTTAAGGGGAAAGCTGTAACTCTGTGAGGTGAATTAACAGAACACAAAGCAGTTTCTCAGAAAGCTTCTTCTCAGCTTTTTTCTTAGGATATTTCCTTTTTCACCATAGCCCTATAAGGGCTTACAAATATCACTATGAGTATTACACAAGAAGAGTCTTAGCAAAAGTCTTTTTGAGGGTAAAGCTGTAACTCTTTGAGATGAATTAACAGAACACAAAGCAGTTTCTTAGAAAGCTTCTTTCCATTTTTTAACTGAAGGTATTTCCCTTTTCACCACAGCCGTCTATGGGCTTCGAAATATCACTTTGCAAATTCAAAAAGAACAGTCCTAGCGAAAGGCTTCTTGAGTGGAATGCTGTAACTCTGTGAGATGAATTAACAGATCTCAGAGAAGTTTCTCAGAAAGCTTCTTTCTCACTTTTAGCGGCAGATATTTCCTTTGGCCCTATAGTCTTCAAAGGGATCCAAAATAACAGTTCTCCGAATCCATAGAAATAAGGCTATCAAACAGCTCTAGGAAATAGAGCTGTAACTCAGTGAGTGGAAGTCACATAATACTAAACCGTTTCTCAGAAAGCCTCTTTCAGTTTTTAACTGAAGCTATATCCTTTTTCACCGTAGCCCTCTATGGGCTTCAAAATATCCCTTTGAAAATACAGCAAGAACAGTCTTAGCGAAAGGCTTCTAGAGGGGAAAGCTGTAACTCTGTTAGGTGAATTAACAGAACACAAAGCAGTTTCTCAGGAATGTTCTTTACAGTTTTTATCTGAAGATATTTCCTTTTCTCCATAGCGCTCTATGGGCTACCAAATATCACATTTCAAATTCCACAAGAACAGTCTTAGCGAAAGACTTCCTGAGGGGAAAGCTGTAAGTCTGTGAGATGAATTAAAAGAACACAAAGCAATTTCTCAGAAAGCTTCTTTCCAGTTTTTATCGGAGGATATTTTGTTTTCAACATAGACGTCTATTGCCTTCCAAATATCATTTTTCAAATTGTGCAAGAATAATCTTAGCGAAAGGCTTCTTGAGGGGAAAGCTGTAACTCTGTGAAATGAATTCGCAAATCACAAAGAAGTTTCTCAGAAAGCTTCTTTCTAACTTTAACGACGGATATTTCCTTTGGCCCTTCAGTCTTCAAAGGGATCCGAAATAACAGTTCTCAGATTCCACAGAAATAAGACTGCCAAACAGCTCTACGAAATACAGCTGTAACTCAGTGAGTGGAAGTCATATATCACAAAGCAGTTTCTCAGAAAGCTTCTTTTCGGTTTTTAACTGAAGATATATCCTTTTTCACTATAGGTCACTATGAGCTTCCAAATATCACTTTGCATATTCCACAAGAACTGTCTTAGCGAAAGGCTTCTTGAAGGGAAACCTGTAACTCTGTGAGATGAATTAACAAAACACAAAGCAGTTTCTCAGAATGGTTCTTTTCAGTTTTTATCTTAGGATATTTACGTTTTCACCATCGACTTCTATGGGCTTACAAATATCACTTTGCAAATTCCACAAGAACAGTCTTAGCGAAAGGCTTCTAGAGGGGAAAGCTGAAACTCTGTGAGGTGAATTAACAGAATACAAAGCAGTTTCTCAGAAAGTTTCTTTCCAGTTTTTAACTGAAGGTATTTCCTTTTTCACCATAGCCCTCGACGGGCTTTCAAATATCACTTTGCAAATTCCACAAGAACAGTCTTAGCGAACGGCTTCTTGAGGGGAAAGCTGAAACTCTGTCAGATAAATTAACAGAACACAAAACAGTTTGTTGGAAAGCTTCTTTCCATTTTTGATCCGAGGACATTTCCTTTTACACCATAGCCCTCTCACGGCTTCCAAATATCACTTTGCAAATTCCATGAGAACCGTCTTAGCGAAAGACTTCTGGAGGGGAAAGCTGAAACTCTGTTATATGAATTAACAGAAAACAAAGCAGTTTCTCAGAAAGCTTCTTTCCAGTTTTTAATTGAAGATATTTCCTTTTTCACCATATCCCTCCATGGGCTTCCAAATATCACATTGCAAATTCCACAAGAACAGTCTTAGCGAAATGCTTCTTGAGGGGTAAGCTGTAACTCTGTGAGATGAATTAACAGAACACAAAGCAGTTTCTCAGAAAACTTCTTTCCAGTTTTTATGTGAGGAAATTTCCTTTTTAAACATACCCCTCTATGGGCTTCCAAATATCACTTTGTAAACTCCACAAGAACAGTCTTAGCGAAAGGATTCTTGATAGGAAAGCTGTAACTCTGTGCATGAATTAACAGAACACAAAGAAGTTTCTCAGAAAGCTTCTCTCCAGTTTTTAACTGAAGATATTTCCTTTTGCACCATAGCGCTCTATGGGCTTCCAAATATCTCTTTGGTAATTCCAGAAGAACAGTCTTAGTGAAGGGCTTCTTGAGGGTAGAGCTGTAATACTGTGAGATGAATTAACAAAACACAAAGCAGTTTCTCAGAAAGCTTCTTTCCAGTTTTTATGTGAGGAAATTTCCTTTTTAACCGTACCCCTCTATGGGCTTCCAAATATCACTTTGTAAACTCCACAAGAACAGTCTTAGCAAAAGGATTCGTGATAGGAAAGGTGTAACTCTGTGTATGAATTAACAGAACACAAAGCAGTCTCTCAGAAAGCTTCTCTCCAGTTTTTAACTGAAGATATTTCCATTTTCACCATAGCCCTCTATGAGCTTCCAAATATCATTTTGCAAATTTCACAACAACAGTCTTAATGAACGGCTTCTTGAGGGGAAAGCTATAACTCTGTGAGATGAATTAACGG
This sequence comes from Chlorocebus sabaeus, assembly GCF_047675955.1. Lineage (NCBI taxonomy): Eukaryota > Metazoa > Chordata > Mammalia > Primates > Cercopithecidae > Chlorocebus > Chlorocebus sabaeus. The sequence goes on along the minus strand of NW_027328164.1, from coordinate 48,090 downwards.
TACGCAAAACAGTTTCTCAAAAAGCTTCTTTTCAGTTTTTATCTTAGGATATTTCCTTTTTCACCATAGCCCTCTATTGTTTTCCAAATATCACTTTGCAAATTCCACGAGAACAGTCTTAGCGAAAGGCCTCTTGAGGGGAAACTGTAGCTCTGTGAGATCAATTCACAGAACTCAAAGAAGTTTCTCAGAAAGCTTCTTTCACACTTTTAGTGGCGGATATTTCCTTTGGACCTATAGTCTTCAAAGAGATCCGAAGTAACATTTCTCAGATTCCACAGAAATAAGCCTAGCCAACAGTTCTACGAAATACAGCTGTTTCTCAGTGACAGGAAATCACATATCACAAAGCAGTTCCTCGGAAAGCTTCTTTTCACTTTTTAACTGAAGCTATATCCTTTTTCACCATAGCGACGTATGGACTTCCAAAGACCACTTTGGAAATTCCACAAGAACAGTCTTGGTGAAAGGCTTCTTGAGGGGAAAGCTGTAACTCTGTGAGATGAACTAAGAGAACACAAAACCGTTTCTCAGAAAGCTTCTTTCCAGTTTTTAACTGAAGATATTTCCCTTTTCACCATAGCCCTCTATGGGCTTCCAAATATCAATTTGAAAATAACACAAGATCAGTCTTAGTGAATGGCTTTTTGTTCGGAAAGCTGTAACTCTCTGAGATGAATTAACAAAACACAAAGCAGTTTCTCAGAAAGCTTCTTTTCAGTTTTTATCTTACGATATTTCCTTTTTCACCATAGTTCTCTAAGCACTTCCAAATATCACTTCGCAAATTTCACAAGAACAGTCTTAGTAAACGACTTCTTGAGGGGAATGCTGTACCTCTGTGAGATGGATTAACAGAACACAAAGCAGTTTCTCAGAAACGTTCTTTCCACTTTTTAACTGAAGATATTTCCTTTTTCCCCATAGCACTCTATGGGCTTCCAAATATCACTTTGCAAAATCCACGAGAACAGTCTTAGTGAACGGTTTCTTGAGGGGAAAGCTGTAAGTCTGTGAGATGAATTCAGAGAACACAAAGCAGTTTCTCAGAAATTTTCTTTTCAGTTTTTATCTTAGGATATTTTCTTTTTAACCATAGATCTCTATGGTTTTCCATATACCTTTTTCCAAATTCCACAAAAACAGCTTTCGCGAAAGTTTTCTTGAGGGGAAAGCCGTAATTCTGTGAGATGAATTAACAGAACACAAAGCAATTTCTCAGAAAGCTACTTTCCAGTTTTTATCTGAAGATATTTCCTTTACACCATGGTCCTCTATGGGCTTCCAAATATCACTTTGCAAATTCCACAAGAACAGTCTTACTGAACGACTTCTTGAGGGGAAAGCTGTAATTCTATAAGATGAATTAACAGAACACAAAGTCGTTTCTCAGAAAGCTTCTTTTCAGTTCTTATCTTAGGAAATTTCTTTTTCACCACAGCCCTCTATGGGCTTCCAAATGTCACTTTGCAAATTCCACAAGAACAGTCTTAGCGGAATGCTTCTTGAGGGGAAAGGTGTAACACTGTCAGATGAATTAACAGAACACAAAGCAGTTTCTCAGAAAACTTCTTTCCAGTTTATAACTGAAGATATTTCCTTTTTCACCATAGCCCCCTATGGGTTTCCAAATATCACTTTGAAAATTCCACAAGAACGGTCTTAATGAACGGTTTCTGGAGGGCAAAGCTGTAACTGTGTGAGATGAATTAACGGAACACAAAGTAGTTTCTCAAGAAGCTTCTTTCTAGTTTTCATCTGAGGACATTTCCTTTTTCACCATAGCCCTCTATGGGCTTCCAAATTTCACTTTGCAAATTCCACAAGAACAGTCTTAACGAAAGACTTCTTGAGGGGAAAGCTGTAACTCTGTGAGATGAATTAACAGAACACAAAGCAGTTTCTCAGAAAGCTTCTATACAGTTTCTAACTGAAGATATTCCTTTTTTCACCATAACCCTATATGGGCTTCCAAATATTACCTTGCGAATTACACAAGAACAGTCATAGAGAAAGGCTTCTCGAGGGGAAAGCTGTAACTCTGTGAGATGAATTAACAGAACACAAAGCAGTTTCTCAGAAAGCTTCTTTCCAGTTTTTATCTAAGGACATTTCCTTTTTCTCCATAGCCCTCTATGGGCTTCTAAATATCACATTCTAAATTGCACAAGAACAGTCTTAGCGAAAGGATTCTTGAGAGGAAAGCTGTAACTCTGTGAGATGAATTAAGAGAACACAAAGCAGTTTTTCAGAAAGCTTCTTTTCAGTTTTTATCTTAGGTTATTTCCTTTTTCACTGTAGACCTCTGTAGGCTTCTAAATATCACTTCCCAAATTCGACAAGAACAGTCTTAGGGACAGGCTTCGTGAGGGGAAAGCTGTAACTTTGTGAGATGAATTAACAGAACACAACGCAGTGTCTCAGAAAGCTTCTTTCCCGTTTTAAACCGAAGATATTTCCTTTTCACCATAGCTCTCTATGGCCTTCGAAATGTCACGTTGCAAATTCCACAAGAACAGTCATAGCGAAAGGCTTCCTCAGGGGAAAGCTGTAACTCTGTGGGATGAATTCACAGATCAGAAAGCTGTTTCTCAGAAAGCTTCTTTCTCACGTTTATGGTGGATATTTCCTTTGGCCCTATAGTCTTCAACGGGAACCGAATTATCCCTTCTCAGATTCCACAGAAATAAGGTTAGCAAACAGCTCTATGACATATAGCTCTCACTCAGTGAGTGGAAGTCACGTATCACAAAGCAGTTTCTCAGAAATGTTCTTTTCAGTTTTTATCTTAGGATATTTCCTTTTTCACCATAGCCCTCTATGGGCTTACAAATACCACTCTGCAAATTCCACAAGAACAGTCTTACCAAAAGGCTTCTTAAGGGGAAAGCTGTAACTCTGTGAGGTGAATTAACAGAACACAAAGCAGTTTCTCAGAAAGCTTCTTCTCAGCTTTTTTCTTAGGATATTTCCTTTTTCACCATAGCCCTATAAGGGCTTACAAATATCACTATGAGTATTACACAAGAAGAGTCTTAGCAAAAGTCTTTTTGAGGGTAAAGCTGTAACTCTTTGAGATGAATTAACAGAACACAAAGCAGTTTCTTAGAAAGCTTCTTTCCATTTTTTAACTGAAGGTATTTCCCTTTTCACCACAGCCGTCTATGGGCTTCGAAATATCACTTTGCAAATTCAAAAAGAACAGTCCTAGCGAAAGGCTTCTTGAGTGGAATGCTGTAACTCTGTGAGATGAATTAACAGATCTCAGAGAAGTTTCTCAGAAAGCTTCTTTCTCACTTTTAGCGGCAGATATTTCCTTTGGCCCTATAGTCTTCAAAGGGATCCAAAATAACAGTTCTCCGAATCCATAGAAATAAGGCTATCAAACAGCTCTAGGAAATAGAGCTGTAACTCAGTGAGTGGAAGTCACATAATACTAAACCGTTTCTCAGAAAGCCTCTTTCAGTTTTTAACTGAAGCTATATCCTTTTTCACCGTAGCCCTCTATGGGCTTCAAAATATCCCTTTGAAAATACAGCAAGAACAGTCTTAGCGAAAGGCTTCTAGAGGGGAAAGCTGTAACTCTGTTAGGTGAATTAACAGAACACAAAGCAGTTTCTCAGGAATGTTCTTTACAGTTTTTATCTGAAGATATTTCCTTTTCTCCATAGCGCTCTATGGGCTACCAAATATCACATTTCAAATTCCACAAGAACAGTCTTAGCGAAAGACTTCCTGAGGGGAAAGCTGTAAGTCTGTGAGATGAATTAAAAGAACACAAAGCAATTTCTCAGAAAGCTTCTTTCCAGTTTTTATCGGAGGATATTTTGTTTTCAACATAGACGTCTATTGCCTTCCAAATATCATTTTTCAAATTGTGCAAGAATAATCTTAGCGAAAGGCTTCTTGAGGGGAAAGCTGTAACTCTGTGAAATGAATTCGCAAATCACAAAGAAGTTTCTCAGAAAGCTTCTTTCTAACTTTAACGACGGATATTTCCTTTGGCCCTTCAGTCTTCAAAGGGATCCGAAATAACAGTTCTCAGATTCCACAGAAATAAGACTGCCAAACAGCTCTACGAAATACAGCTGTAACTCAGTGAGTGGAAGTCATATATCACAAAGCAGTTTCTCAGAAAGCTTCTTTTCGGTTTTTAACTGAAGATATATCCTTTTTCACTATAGGTCACTATGAGCTTCCAAATATCACTTTGCATATTCCACAAGAACTGTCTTAGCGAAAGGCTTCTTGAAGGGAAACCTGTAACTCTGTGAGATGAATTAACAAAACACAAAGCAGTTTCTCAGAATGGTTCTTTTCAGTTTTTATCTTAGGATATTTACGTTTTCACCATCGACTTCTATGGGCTTACAAATATCACTTTGCAAATTCCACAAGAACAGTCTTAGCGAAAGGCTTCTAGAGGGGAAAGCTGAAACTCTGTGAGGTGAATTAACAGAATACAAAGCAGTTTCTCAGAAAGTTTCTTTCCAGTTTTTAACTGAAGGTATTTCCTTTTTCACCATAGCCCTCGACGGGCTTTCAAATATCACTTTGCAAATTCCACAAGAACAGTCTTAGCGAACGGCTTCTTGAGGGGAAAGCTGAAACTCTGTCAGATAAATTAACAGAACACAAAACAGTTTGTTGGAAAGCTTCTTTCCATTTTTGATCCGAGGACATTTCCTTTTACACCATAGCCCTCTCACGGCTTCCAAATATCACTTTGCAAATTCCATGAGAACCGTCTTAGCGAAAGACTTCTGGAGGGGAAAGCTGAAACTCTGTTATATGAATTAACAGAAAACAAAGCAGTTTCTCAGAAAGCTTCTTTCCAGTTTTTAATTGAAGATATTTCCTTTTTCACCATATCCCTCCATGGGCTTCCAAATATCACATTGCAAATTCCACAAGAACAGTCTTAGCGAAATGCTTCTTGAGGGGTAAGCTGTAACTCTGTGAGATGAATTAACAGAACACAAAGCAGTTTCTCAGAAAACTTCTTTCCAGTTTTTATGTGAGGAAATTTCCTTTTTAAACATACCCCTCTATGGGCTTCCAAATATCACTTTGTAAACTCCACAAGAACAGTCTTAGCGAAAGGATTCTTGATAGGAAAGCTGTAACTCTGTGCATGAATTAACAGAACACAAAGAAGTTTCTCAGAAAGCTTCTCTCCAGTTTTTAACTGAAGATATTTCCTTTTGCACCATAGCGCTCTATGGGCTTCCAAATATCTCTTTGGTAATTCCAGAAGAACAGTCTTAGTGAAGGGCTTCTTGAGGGTAGAGCTGTAATACTGTGAGATGAATTAACAAAACACAAAGCAGTTTCTCAGAAAGCTTCTTTCCAGTTTTTATGTGAGGAAATTTCCTTTTTAACCGTACCCCTCTATGGGCTTCCAAATATCACTTTGTAAACTCCACAAGAACAGTCTTAGCGAAAGGATTCGTGATAGGAAAGGTGTAACTCTGTGTATGAATTAACAGAACACAAAGCAGTCTCTCAGAAAGCTTCTCTCCAGTTTTTAACTGAAGATATTTCCATTTTCACCATAGCCCTCTATGAGCTTCCAAATATCATTTTGCAAATTTCACAACAACAGTCTTAATGAACGGCTTCTTGAGGGGAAAGCTATAACTCTGTGAGATGAATTAACGGTACGCAAAACAGTTTCTCAAAAAGCTTCTTTTCAGTTTTTATCTTAGGATATTTCCTTTTTCACCATAGCCCTCTATTGTTTTCCAAATATCACTTTGCAAATTCCACGAGAACAGTCTTAGCGAAAGGCCTCTTGAGGGGAAACTGTAGCTCTGTGAGATCAATTCACAGAACTCAAAGAAGTTTCTCAGAAAGCTTCTTTCACACTTTTAGTGGCGGATATTTCCTTTGGACCTATAGTCTTCAAAGAGATCCGAAGTAACATTTCTCAGATTCCACAGAAATAAGCCTAGCCAACAGTTCTACGAAATACAGCTGTTTCTCAGTGACAGGAAATCACATATCACAAAGCAGTTCCTCGGAAGCTTCTTTTCACTTTTTAACTGAAGCTATATCCTTTTTCACCATAGCGATGTATGGACTTCCAAAGACCACTTTGGAAATTCCACAAGAACAGTCTTGGTGAAAGGCTTCTTGAGGGGAAAGCTGTAACTCTGTGAGATGAACTAAGAGAACACAAAACCGTTTCTCAGAAAGCTTCTTTCCAGTTTTTAACTGAAGATATTTCCCTTTTCACCATAGCCCTCTATGGGCTTCCAAATATCAATTTGAAAATAACACAAGATCAGTCTTAGTGAATGGCTTTTTGTTTGGAAAGCTGTAACTCTCTGAGATGAATTAACAAAACACAAAGCAGTTTCTCAGAAAGCTTCTTTTCAGTTTTTATCTTACGATATTTCCTTTTTCACCATAGTTCTCTAAGCACTTCCAAATATCACTTCGCAAATTTCACAAGAACAGTCTTAGTAAACGACTTCTTGAGGGGAATGCTGTACCTCTGTGAGATGGATTAACAGAACACAAAGCAGTTTCTCAGAAACGTTCTTTCCACTTTTTAACTGAAGATATTTCCTTTTTCCCCATAGCACTCTATGGGCTTCCAAATATCACTTTGCAAAATCCACGAGAACAGTCTTAGTGAACGGTTTCTTGAGGGGAAAGCTGTAAGTCTGTGAGATGAATTCAGAGAACACAAAGCAGTTTCTCAGAAATTTTCTTTTCAGTTTTTATCTTAGGATATTTTCTTTTTAACCATAGATCTCTATGGTTTTCCATATACCTTTTTCCAAATTCCACAAAAACAGCTTTCGCGAAAGTTTTCTTGAGGGGAAAGCCGTAATTCTGTGAGATGAATTAACAGAACACAAAGCAATTTCTCAGAAAGCTACTTTCCAGTTTTTATCTGAAGATATTTCCTTTACACCATGGTCCTCTATGGGCTTCCAAATATCACTTTGCAAATTCCACAAGAACAGTCTTACTGAACGACTTCTTGAGGGGAAAGCTGTAATTCTATAAGATGAATTAACAGAACACAAAGTCGTTTCTCAGAAAGCTTCTTTTCAGTTCTTATCTTAGGAAATTTCTTTTTCATGACAGCCCTCTATGGGCTTCCAAATGTCACTTTGCAAATTCCACAAGAACAGTCTTAGCGGAATGCTTCTTGAGGGGAAAGGTGTAACACTGTCGGATGAATTAACAGAACACAAAGCAGTTTCTCAGAAAACTTCTTTCCAGTTTATAACTGAAGATATTTCCTTTTTCACCATAGCCCCCTATGTGTTTCCAAATATCACTTTGAAAATTCCACAAGAACGGTCTTAATGAACGGTTTCTGGAGGGCAAAGCTGTAACTGTGTGAGATGAATTAACGGAACACAAAGTAGTTTCTCAAGAAGCTTCTTTCTAGTTTTCATCTGAGGACATTTCCTTTTTCACCATAGCCCTCTATGGGCTTCCAAATTTCACTTTGCAAATTCCACAAGAACAGTCTTAACGAAAGACTTCTTGAGGAGAAAGCTGTAACTCTGTGAGATGAATTAACAGAAAACAAAGCAGTTTCTCAGAAAGCTTCTATACAGTTTGTAACTGAAGATATTCCTTTTTTCACCATAACCCTATATGGGCTTCCAAATATTACTTTGCGAATTACACAAGAACAGTCATAGAGAAAGGCTTCTCGAGGGGAAAGCTGTAACTCTGTGAGATGAATTAACAGAACACAAAGCAGTTTCTCAGAAAGCTTCTTTCCAGTTTTTATCTAAGGACATTTCCTTTTTCTCCATAGCCCTCTATGGGCTTCTAAATATCACATTCTAAATTGCACAAGAACAGTCTTAGCGAAAGGATTCTTGAGAGGAAAGCTGTAACTCTGTGAGATGAATTAAGAGAACACAAAGCAGTTTTTCAGAAAGCTTCTTTTCAGTTTTTATCTTAGGTTATTTCCTTTTTCACTGTAGACCTCTGTAGGCTTCTAAATATCACTTCCCAAATTGGACAAGAACAGTCTTAGGGAAAGGCTTCGTGAGGGGAAAGCTGTAACTTTGTGAGATGAATTAACAGAACACAACGCAGTGTCTCAGAAAGCTTCTTTCCCGTTTTAAACCGAAGATATTTCCTTTTCACCATAGCTCTCTATGGCCTTCGAAATGTCATGTTGCAAATTCCACAAGAACAGTCATAGCGAAAGGCTTCCTCAGGGGAAAGCTGTAACTCTGTGGGATGAATTCACAGATCAGAAAGCTGTTTCTCAGAAAGCTTCTTTCTCACGTTTATGGCGGATATTTCCTTTGGCCCTATAGTCTTCAACGGGAACCGAATTATCCCTTCTCAGATTCCACAGAAATAAGGTTAGCAAACAGCTCTATGACATATAGCTCTCACTCAGTGAGTGGAAGTCACGTATCACAAAGCAGTTTCTCAGAAATGTTCTTTTCAGTTTTTATCTTAGGATATTTCCTTTTTCACCATAGCCCTCTATGGGCTTACAAATACCACTCTGCAAATTCCACAAGAACAGTCTTACCAAAAGGCTTCTTAAGGGGAAAGCTGTAACTCTGTGAGGTGAATTAACAGAACACAAAGCAGTTTCTCAGAAAGCTTCTTTTCAGCTTTTTTCTTAGGATATTTCCTTTTTCACCATAGCCCTATAAGGGCTTACAAATATCACTATGAGTATTACACAAGAAGAGTCTTAGCAAAAGTCTTTTTGAGGGTAAAGCTGTAACTCTTTGAGATGAATTAACAGAACACAAAGCAGTTTCTTAGAAAGCTACTTTCCATTTTTTTAACTGAAGGTATTTCCCTTTTCACCACAGCCGTCTATGGGCTTCGAAATATCACTTTGCAAATTCAAAAAGAACAGTCCTAGCGAAAGGCTTCTTGAGTGGAATGCTGTAACTCTGTGAGATGAATTAACAGATCTCAGAGAAGTTTCTCAGAAAGCTTCTTTCTCACTTTTAGCGGCAGATATTTCCTTTGGCCCTATAGTCTTCAAAGGGATCCAAAATAACAGTTCTCCGATTCCATAGAAATAAGGCTATCAAACAGCTCTAGGAAATAGAGCTGTAACTCAGTGAGTGGAAGTCACATAATACTTAACCGTTTCTCAGAAAGCCTCTTTCAGTTTTTAACTGAAGCTATATCCTTTTTCACCGTAGCCCTCTATGGGCTTCAAAATATCACTTTGAAAATACAGCAAGAACAGTCTTAGCGAAAGGCTTCTAGAGGGGAAAGCTGTAACTCTGTTAGGTGAATTAACAGAACACAAAGCAGTTTCTCAGGAATGTTCTTTACAGTTTTTATCTGAAGATATTTCCTTTTCTCCATAGCGCTCTATGGGCTACCAAATATCACATTTCAAATTCCACAAGAACAGTCTTAGCGAAAGACTTCCTGAGGGGAAAGCTGTAAGTCTGTGAGATGAATTAAAAGAACACAAAGCAATTTCTCAGAAAGCTTCTTTCCAGTTTTTATCGGAGGATATTTCGTTTTCACCATAGCCGTCTATTGGCTTCCAAATATCATTTTTCAAATTGTGCAAGAATAATCTTAGCGAAAGGCTTCTTGAGGGGAAAGCTGTAACTCTGTGAAATGAATTCGCAAATCACAAAGAAGTTTCTCAGAAAGCTTCTTTCTAACTTTAACGACGGATATTTCCTTTGGCCCTTCAGTCTTCAAAGGGATCCGAAATAACAGTTCTCAGATTCCACAGAAATAAGACTGCCAAACAGCTCTACGAAATACAGCTGTAACTCAGTGAGTGGAAGTCATATATCACAAAGCAGTTTCTCAGAAAGCTTCTTTTCAGTTTTTAACTGAAGATATATCCTTTTTCACTATAGGTCACTATGAGCTTCCAAATATCACTTTGCATATTCCACAAGAACTGTCTTAGCGAAAGGCTTCTTGAAGGGAAACCTGTAACTCTGTGAGATGAATTAACAAAACACAAAGCAGTTTCTCAGAATGGTTCTTTTCAGTTTTTATCTTAGGATATTTACGTTTTCACCATCGTCTTCTATGGGCTTACAAATATCACTTTGCAAATTCCACAAGAACAGTCTTAGCGAAAGGCTTCTAGAGGGGAAAGCTGAAACTCTGTGAGGTGAATTAACAGAATACAAAGCAGTTTCTCAGAAAGTTTCTTTCCAGTTTTTAACTGAAGGTATTTCCTTTTTCACCATAGCCCTCGACGGGCTTTCAAATATCACTTTGCAAATTCCACAAGAACAGTCTTAGCGAACGGCTTCTTGAGGGGAAAGCTGAAACTCTGTCAGATAAATTAACAGAACACAAAACAGTTTGTTGGAAAGCTTCTTTCCATTTTTGATCCGAGGACATTTCCTTTTACACCATAGCCCTCTCACGGCTTCCAAATATCACTTTGCAAATTCCACGAGAACCGTCTTAGCGAAAGACTTCTGGAGGGGAAAGCTGAAACTCTGTGAGATGAATTAACAGAAAACAAAGCAGTTTCTCAGAAAGCTTCTTTCCAGTTTTTAATTGAAGATATTTCCTTTTTCACCATATCCCTCCATGGGCTTCCAAATATCACATTGCAAATTCCACAAGAACAGTCTTAGCGAAATGCTTCTTGAGGGGTAAGCTGTAACTCTGTGAGATGAATTAACAGAACACAAAGCAGTTTCTCAGAAAACTTCTTTCCAGTTTTTATGTGAGGAAATTTCCTTTTTAAACATACCCCTCTATGGGCTTCCAAATATCACTTTGTAAACTCCACAAGAACAGTCTTAGCGAAAGAATTTTTGATAGGAAAGATGTAACTCTGTGCATGAATTAACAGAACACAAAGAAGTTTCTCAGAAAGCTTCTTTCCAGTTTTTATCTAAGGACATTTCCTTTTTCTCCATAGCCCTCTATGGGCTTCTAAATATCACGTTCTAAATTGCACAAGAACAGTCTTAGCGAAAGGATTCTTGAGAGGAAAGCTGTAACTCTGTGAGATGAATTAAGAGAACACAAAGCAGTTTTTCAGAAAGCTTATTTTCAGTTTTTATCTTAGGTTATTTCCTTTTTCACTGTAGACCTCTGTAGGCTTCTAAATATCACTTCCCAAATTCCACAAGAACAGTCTTAGCGGAATGCTTCTTGAGGGGAAAGGTGTAACACTGTCAGATGAATTAACAGAACACAAAGCAGTTTCTCAGAAAACTTCTTTCCAGTTTATAACTGAAGATATTTCCTTTTTCACCATAGCCCCCTATGTGTTTCCAAATATCACTTTGAAAATTCCACAAGAACGGTCTTAATAAACGGTTTCTGGAGGGCAAAGCTGTAACTGTGTGAGATGAATTAACGGAACACAAAGTAGTTTCTCAAGAAGCTTCTTTCTAGTTTTCATCTGAGGACATTTCCTTTTTCACCATAGCCCTCTATGGGCTTCCAAATTTCACTTTGCAAATTCCACAAGAACAGTCTTAACGAAAGACTTCTTGAGGGGAAAGCTGTAACTCTGTGAGATGAATTAACAGAAAACAAAGCAGTTTCTCAGAAAGCTTCTATACAGTTTCTAACTGAAGATATTCCTTTTTTCACCATAACCCTATATGGGCTTCCAAATATTACCTTGCGAATTACACAAGAACAGTCATAGAGAAAGGCTTCTCGAGGGGAAAGCTGTAACTCTGTGAGATGAATTAACAGAACACAAAGCAGTTTCTCAGAAAGCTTCTTTCCAGTTTTTATCTAAGGACATTTCCTTTTTCTCCATAGCCCTCTATGGGCTTCTAAATATCACATTCTAAATTGCACAAGAACAGTCTTAGCGAAAGGATTCTTGAGAGGAAAGCTGTAACTCTGTGAGATGAATTAAGAGAACACAAAGCAGTTTTTCAGAAAGCTTATTTTCAGTTTTTATCTTAGGTTATTTCCTTTTTCACTGTAGACCTCTGTAGGCTTCTAAATATCACTTCCCAAATTCGACAAGAACAGTCTTAGGGACAGGCTTCGTGAGGGGAAAGCTGTAACTTTGTGAGATGAATTAACAGAACACAACGCAGTGTCTCAGAAAGCTTCTTTCCCGTTTTAAACCGAAGATATTTCCTTTTCACCATAGCTCTCTATGGCCTTCGAAATGTCACGTTGCAAATTCCACAAGAACAGTCATAGCGAAAGGCTTCCTCAGGGGAAAGCTGTAACTCTGTGGGATGAATTCACAGATCAGAAAGCTGTTTCTCAGAAAGCTTCTTTCTCACGTTTATGGCGGATATTTCCTTTGGCCCTATAGTCTTCAACGGGAACCGAATTATCCCTTCTCAGATTCCACAGAAATAAGGTTAGCAAACAGCTCTATGACATATAGCTCTCACTCAGTGAGTGGAAGTCACGTATCACAAAGCAGTTTCTCAGAAATGTTCTTTTCAGTTTTTATCTTAGGATATTTCCTTTTTCACCATAGCCCTCTATGGGCTTACAAATACCACTCTGCAAATTCCACAAGAACAGTCTTACCAAAAGGCTTCTTAAGGGGAAAGCTGTAACTCTGTGAGGTGAATTAACAGAACACAAAGCAGTTTCTCAGAAAGCTTCTTTTCAGCTTTTTTCTTAGGATATTTCCTTTTTCACCAGAGCCCTATAAGGGCTTACAAATATCACTATGAGTATTACACAAGAAGAGTCTTAGCAAAAGTCTTTTTGAGGGTAAAGCTGTAACTCTTTGAGATGAATTAACAGAACACAAAGCAGTTTCTAAGAAAGCTTCTTTCCATTTTTTAACTGAAGGTATTTCCCTTTTCACCACAGCCGTCTATGGGCTTCGAAATATCACTTTGCAAATTCAAAAAGAACAGTCCTAGCGAAAGGCTTCTTGAGTGGAATGCTGTAACTCTGTGAGATGAATTAACAGATCTCAGAGAAGTTTCTCAGAAAGCTTCTTTCTCACTTTTAGCGGCAGATATTTCCTTTGGCCCTATAGTCTTCAAAGGGATCCAAAATAACAGTTCTCCGATTCCATAGAAATAAGGCTATCAAACAGCTCTAGGAAATAGAGCTGTAACTCAGTGAGTGGAAGTCACATAATACTAAACCGTTTCTCAGAAAGCCTCTTTCAGTTTTTAACTGAAGCTATATCCTTTTTCACCGTAGCCCTCTATGGGCTTCAAAATATCCCTTTGAAAATACAGCAAGAACAGTCTTAGCGAAAGGCTTCTAGAGGGGAAAGCTGTAACTCTGTTAGGTGAATTAACAGAACACAAAGCAGTTTCTCAGGAATGTTCTTTACAGTTTTTATCTGAAGATATTTCCTTTTCTCCATAGCGCCCTTTGGGCTACCAAATATCACATTTCAAATTCCACAAGAACAGTCTTAGCGAAAGACTTCCTGAGGGGAAAGCTGTAAGTCTGTGAGATGAATTAAAAGAACACAAAGCAATTTCTCAGAAAGCTTCTTTCCAGTTTTTATCGGAGGATACTTCGTTTTCACCATAGCCGTCTATTGGCTTCCAAATATCATTTTTCAAATTGTGCAAGAATAATCTTAGCGAAAGGCTTCTTGAGGGGAAAGCTGTAACTCTGTGAAATGAATTCGCAAATCACAAAGAAGTTTCTCAGAAAGCTTCTTTCTAACTTTAACGACGGATATTTCCTTTGGCCCTTCAGTCTTCAAAGGGATCCGAAATAACAGTTCTCAGATTCCACAGAAATAAGACTGCCAAACAGCTCTACGAAATACAGCTGTAACTCCGTGAGTGGAAGTCATATATCACAAAGCAGTTTCTCAGAAAGCTTCTTTTCAGTTTTTAACTGAAGATATATCCTTTTTCACTATAGGTCACTATGAGCTTCCAAATATCACTTTGCATATTCCACAAGAACTGTCTTAGCGAAAGGCTTCTTGAAGGGAAACCTGTAACTCTGTGAGATGAATTAACAAAACACAAAGCAGTTTCTCAGAATGGTTCTTTTCAGTTTTTATCTTAGGATATTTACGTTTTCACCATCGACTTCTATGGGCTTACAAATATCACTTTGCAAATTCCACAAGAACAGTCTTAGCGAAAGGCTTCTAGAGGGGAAAGCTGAAACTCTGTGAGGTGAATTAACAGAATACAAAGCAGTTTCTCAGAAAGTTTCTTTCCAGTTTTTAACTGAAGGTATTTCCTTTTTCACCATAGCCCTCGACGGGCTTTCAAATATCACTTTGCAAATTCCACAAGAACAGTCTTAGCGAACGGCTTCTTGAGGGGAAAGCTGAAACTCTGTCAGATAAATTAACAGAACACAAAAGAGTTTGTTGGAAAGCTTCTTTCCATTTTTGATCCGAGGACATTTCCTTTTACACCATAGCCCTCTCTCGGCTTCCAAATATCACTTTGCAAATTCCACGAGAACCGTCTTAGCGAAAGACTTCTGGAGGGGAAAGCTGAAACTCTGTGAGATGAATTAACAGAAAACAAAGCAGTTTCTCAGAAAGCTTCTTTCCAGTTTTTAATTGAAGATATTTCCTTTTTCACCATATCCCTCCATGGGCTTCCAAATATCACATTGCACATTCCACAAGAACAGTCTTAGCGAAATGCTTCTTGAGGGGTAAGCTGTAACTCTGTGAGATGAATTAACAGAACACAAAGTAGTTTCTCAGAAAACTTCTTTCCAGTTATTATGTGAAGAAATTTCCTTTTTAAACGTACCCCTCTATGGGCATCCAAATATCACTTTGTAAACTCCACAAGAACAGTCTCAGCGAAAGGATTCTTGATAGGAAAGCTGTAACTCTGTGCATGAATTAACAGAACACAAAGAAGTTTCTCAGAAAGCTTCTCTCCAGTTTTTAACTGAAGATATTTCCTTTTGCACCATAGCGCTCTATGGGCTTCCAAATATCTCTTTGGTAATTCCAGAAGAACAGTCTTAGTGAAGGGCTTCTTGAGGGTAGAGCTGTAATACTGTGAGATGAATTAACAAAACACAAAGCAGTTTCTCAGAAAGCTTCTTTCCAGTTTTTATGTGAGGAAATTTCCTTTTTAACCGTACCCCTCTATGGGCTTCCAAATATCACTTTGTAAACTCCACAAGAACAGTCTTAGCGAAAGGATTCGTGATAGGAAAGGTGTAACTCTGTGTATGAATTAACAGAACACAAAGCAGTCTCTCAGAAAGCTTCTCTCCAGTTTTTAACTGAAGATATTTCCATTTTCACCATAGCCCTCTATGAGCTTCCAAATATCATTTTGCAAATTTCACAACAACAGTCTTAATGAACGGCTTCTTGAGGGGAAAGCTATAACTCTGTGAGATGAATTAACGGTACGCAAAACAGTTTCTCAAAAAGCTTCTTTTCAGTTTTTATCTTAGGATATTTCCTTTTTCACCATAGCCCTCTATTGTTTTCCAAATATCACTTTGCAAATTCCACGAGAACAGTCTTAGCGAAAGGCCTCTTGAGGGGAAACTGTAGCTCTGTGAGATCAATTCACAGAACTCAAAGAAGTTTCTCAGAAAGCTTCTTTCACACTTTTAGTG
Organism: Chlorocebus sabaeus; assembly: GCF_047675955.1. NCBI lineage: Eukaryota > Metazoa > Chordata > Mammalia > Primates > Cercopithecidae > Chlorocebus > Chlorocebus sabaeus. The sequence continues at coordinate 32,607 of NW_027328164.1, read as the reverse complement.
GCGGATATTTCCTTTGGACCTATAGTCTTCAAAGAGATCCGAAGTAACATTTCTCAGATTCCACAGAAATAAGCCTAGCCAACAGTTCTACGAAATACAGCTGTTTCTCAGTGACAGGAAATCACATATCACAAAGCAGTTCCTCGGAAAGCTTCTTTTCACTTTTTAACTGAAGCTATATCCTTTTTCACCATAGCGACGTATGGACTTCCAAAGACCACTTTGGAAATTCCACAAGAACAGTCTTGGTGAAAGGCTTCTTGAGGGGAAAGCTGTAACTCTGTGAGATGAACTAAGAGAACACAAAACCGTTTCTCAGAAAGCTTCTTTCCAGTTTTTAACTGAAGATATTTCCCTTTTCACCATAGCCCTCTATGGGCTTCCAAATATCAATTTGAAAATAACACAAGATCAGTCTTAGTGAATGGCTTTTTGTTCGGAAAGCTGTAACTCTCTGAGATGAATTAACAAAACACAAAGCAGTTTCTCAGAAAGCTTCTTTTCAGTTTTTATCTTACGATATTTCCTTTTTCACCATAGTTCTCTAAGCACTTCCAAATATCACTTCGCAAATTTCACAAGAACAGTCTTAGTAAACGACTTCTTGAGGGGAATGCTGTACCTCTGTGAGATGGATTAACAGAACACAAAGCAGTTTCTCAGAAACGTTCTTTCCACTTTTTAACTGAAGATATTTCCTTTTTCCCCATAGCACTCTATGGGCTTCCAAATATCACTTTGCAAAATCCACGAGAACAGTCTTAGTGAACGGTTTCTTGAGGGGAAAGCTGTAAGTCTGTGAGATGAATTCAGAGAACACAAAGCAGTTTCTCAGAAATTTTCTTTTCAGTTTTTATCTTAGGATATTTTCTTTTTAACCATAGATCTCTATGGTTTTCCATATACCTTTTTCCAAATTCCACAAAAACAGCTTTCGCGAAAGTTTTCTTGAGGGGAAAGCCGTAATTCTGTGAGATGAATTAACAGAACACAAAGCAATTTCTCAGAAAGCTACTTTCCAGTTTTTATCTGAAGATATTTCCTTTACACCATGGTCCTCTATGGGCTTCCAAATATCACTTTGCAAATTCCACAAGAACAGTCTTACTGAACGACTTCTTGAGGGGAAAGCTGTAATTCTATAAGATGAATTAACAGAACACAAAGTCGTTTCTCAGAAAGCTTCTTTTCAGTTCTTATCTTAGGAAATTTCTTTTTCACCACAGCCCTCTATGGGCTTCCAAATGTCACTTTGCAAATTCCACAAGAACAGTCTTAGCGGAATGCTTCTTGAGGGGAAAGGTGTAACACTGTCAGATGAATTAGCAGAACACAAAGCAGTTTCTCAGAAAACTTCTTTCCAGTTTATAACTGAAGATATTTCCTTTTTCACCATAGCCCCCTATGGGTTTCCAAATATCACTTTGAAAATTCCACAAGAACGGTCTTAATGAACGGTTTCTGGAGGGCAAAGCTGTAACTGTGTGAGATGAATTAACGGAACACAAAGTAGTTTCTCAAGAAGCTTCTTTCTAGTTTTCATCTGAGGACATTTCCTTTTTCACCATAGCCCTCTATGGGCTTCCAAATTTCACTTTGCAAATTCCACAAGAACAGTCTTAACGAAAGACTTCTTGAGGGGAAAGCTGTAACTCTGTGAGATGAATTAACAGAAAACAAAGCAGTTTCTCAGAAAGCTTCTATACAGTTTCTAACTGAAGATATTCCTTTTTTCACCATAACCCTATATGGGTTTCCAAATATTACTTTGCGAATGACACAAGAACAGTCATAGCGAAAGGCTTCTCGAGGGGAAAGCTGTAACTCTGTGAGATGAATTAACAGAACACAAAGCAGTTTCTCAGAAAGCTTCTTTCCAGTTTTTATCTAAGGACATTTCCTTTTTCTCCATAGCCCTCTATGGGCTTCTAAATATCCCGTTCTAAATTGCACAAGAACAGTCTTAGCGAAAGGATTCTTGAGAGGAAAGCTGTAACTCTGTGAGATGAATTAAGAGAACACAAAGCAGTTTTTCAGAAAGCTTATTTTCAGTTTTTATCTTAGGTTATTTCCTTTTTCACTGTAGACCTCTGTAGGCTTCTAAATATCACTTCCCAAATTCGACAAGAACAGTCTTAGGGAAAGGCTTCGTGAGGGGAAAGCTGTAACTTTGTGAGATGAATTAACAGAACACAACGCAGTGTCTCAGAAAGCTTCTTTCCCGTTTTAAACCGAAGATATTTCCTTTTCACCATAGCTCTCTATGGCCTTCGAAATGTCACGTTGCAAATTCCACAAGAACAGTCATAGCGAAAGGCTTCCTCAGGGGAAAGCTGTAACTCTGTGGGATGAATTCACAGATCAGAGAGCTGTTTCTCAGAAAGCTTCTTTCTCACGTTTATGACGGATATTTCCTTTGGCCCTATAGTCTTCAACGGGAACCGAATTATCCCTTCTCAGATTCCACAGAAATAAGGTTAGCAAACAGCTCTATGACATATAGCTCTCACTCAGTGAGTGGAAGTCACGTATCACAAAGCAGTTTCTCAGAAATGTTCTTTTCAGTTTTCATCTTAGGATATTTCCTTTTTCACCATAGCCCTCTATGGGCTTACAAATACCACTCTGCAAATTCCAAAAGAACAGTCTTACCAAAAGGCTTCTTAAGGGGAAAGCTGTAACTCTGTGAGGTGAATTAACAGAACACAAAGCAGTTTCTCAGAAAGCTTCTTTTCAGCTTTTTTCTTAGGATACTTCCTTTTTCACCATAGCCCTATAAGGGCTTACAAATATCACTATGAGTATTACACAAGAAGAGTCTTAGCAAAAGTCTTTTTGAGGGTAAAGCTGTAACTCTTTGAGATGAATTAACAGAACACAAAGCAGTTTCTTAGAAAGCTTCTTTCCATTTTTTAACTGAAGGTATTTCCCTTTTCACCACAGCCGTCTATGGGCTTCGAAATATCACTTTGCAAATTCAAAAAGAACAGTCCTAGCGAAAGGCTTCTTGAGTGGAATGCTGTAACTCTGTGAGATGAATTAACAGATCTCAGAGAAGTTTCTCAGAAAGCTTCTTTCTCACTTTTAGCGGCAGATATTTCCTTTGGCCCTATAGTCTTCAAAGGGATCCAAAATAACAGTTCTCCGATTCCATAGAAATAAGGCTATCAAACAGCTCTAGGAAATAGAGCTGTAACTCAGTGAGTGGAAGTCACATAATACTAAACCGTTTCTCAGAAAGCCTCTTTCAGTTTTTAACTGAAGCTATATCCTTTTTCACCGTAGCCCTCTATGGGCTTCAAAATATCCCTTTGAAAATACAGCAAGAACAGTCTTAGCGAAAGGCTTCTAGAGGGGAAAGCTGTAACTCTGTTAGGTGAATTAACAGAACACAAAGCAGTTTCTCAGGAATGTTCTTTACAGTTTTTATCTGAAGATATTTCCTTTTCTCCATAGCGCTCTATGGGCTACCAAATATCACATTTCAAATTCCACAAGAACAGTCTTAGCGAAAGACTTCCTGAGGGGAAAGCTGTAAGTCTGTGAGATGAATTAAAAGAACACAAAGCAATTTCTCAGAAAGCTTCTTTCCAGTTTTTATCGGAGGATATTTCGTTTTCACCATAGCCGTCTATTGGCTTCCAAATATCATTTTTCAAATTGTGCAAGAATAATCTTAGCGAAAGGCTTCTTGAGGGGAAAGCTGTAACTCTGTGAAATGAATTCGCAAATCACAAAGAAGTTTCTCAGAAAGCTTCTTTCTAACTTTAACGACGGATATTTCCTTTGGCCCTTCAGTCTTCAAAGGGATCCGAAATAACAGTTCTCAGATTCCACAGAAATAAGACTGCCAAACAGCTCTACGAAATACAGCTGTAACTCAGTGAGTGGAAGTCATATATCACAAAGCAGTTTCTCAGAAAGCTTCTTTTCAGTTTTTAACTGAAGATATATCCTTTTTCACTATAGGTCACTATGAGCTTCCAAATATCACTTTGCATATTCCACAAGAACTGTCTTAGCGAAAGGCTTCTTGAAGGGAAACCTGTAACTCTGTGAGATGAATTAACAAAACACAAAGCAGTTTCTCAGAATGGTTCTTTTCAGTTTTTATCTTAGGATATTTATGTTTTCACCATCGACTTCTATGGGCTTACAAATATCACTTTGCAAATTCCACAAGAACAGTCTTAGCGAAAGGCTTCTAGAGGGGAAAGCTGAAACTCTGTGAGGTGAATTAACAGAATACAAAGCAGTTTCTCAGAAAGTTTCTTTCCAGTTTTTAACTGAAGGTATTTCCTTTTTCACCATAGCCCTCGACGGGCTTTCAAATATCACTTTGCAAATTCCACAAGAACAGTCTTAGCGAACGACTCCTTGAGGGGAAAGCTGAGACTCTGTCAGATAAATTAACAGAACACAAAACAGTTTGTTGGAAAGCTTCTTTCCATTTTTGATCCGAGGACATTTCCTTTTACACCATAGCCCTCTCACGGCTTCCAAATATCACTTTGCAAATTCCACGAGAACCGTCTTAGCGAAAGACTTCTGGAGGGGAAAGCTGAAACTCTGTGAGATGAATTAACAGAAAACAAAGCAGTTTCTCAGAAAGCTTCTTTCCAGTTTTTAATTGAAGATATTTCCTTTTTCACCATATCCCTCCATGGGCTTCCAAATATCACATTGCAAATTCCACAAGAACAGTCTTAGCGAAATGCTTCTTGAGGGGTAAGCTGTAACTCTGTGAGATGAATTAACAGAACACAAAGCAGTTTCTCAGAAAACTTCTTTCCAGTTTTTATGTGAGGAAATTTCCTTTTTAAACATACCCCTCTATGGGCTTCCAAATATCACTTTGTAAACTCCACAAGAACAGTCTCAGCGAAAGGATTCTTGATAGGAAAGCTGTAACTCTGTGCATGAATTAACAGAACACAAAGAAGTTTCTCAGAAAGCTTCTTTCCAGTTTTTATCTAAGGACATTTCCTTTTTCTCCATAGCCCTCTATGGGCTTCTAAATATCACGTTCTAAATTGCACAAGAACAGTCTTAGCGAAAGGATTCTTGAGAGGAAAGCTGTAACTCTGTGAGATGAATTAAGAGAACACAAAGCAGTTTTTCAGAAAGCTTCTTTTCAGTTTTTATCTTAGGTTATTTCCTTTTTCACTGTAGACCTCTGTAGGCTTCTAAATATCACTTCCCAAATTCGACAAGAACAGTCTTAGGGAAAGGCCTCATGAGGGGAAAGCTGTAACTTTGTGAGATGAATTAACAGAACACAACGCAGTGTCTCAGAAAGCTTCTTTCCCGTTTTAAACCGAAGATATTTCCTTTTCACCATAGCTCTCTAAGGCCTTCGAAATGTCACGTTGCAAATTCCACAAGAACAGTCATAGCGAAAGGCTTCCTCAGGGGAAAGCTGTAACTCTGTGGGATGAATTCACAGATCAGAAAGCTGTTTCTCAGAAAGCTTCTTTCTCACGTTTATGGCGGATATTTCCTTTGGCCCTATAGTCTTCAACGGGAACCGAATTATCCCTTCTCAGATTCCACAGAAATAAGGTTAGCAAACAGCTCTATGACATATAGCTCTCACTCAGTGAGTGGAAGTCACGTATCACAAAGCAGTTTCTCAGAAATGTTCTTTTCAGTTTTTATCTTAGGATATTTCCTTTTTCACCATAGCCCTCTATGGGCTTACAAATACCACTCTGCAAATTCCACAAGAACAGTCTTACCAAAAGGCTTCTTAAGGGGAAAGCTGTAACTCTGTGAGGTGAATTAACAGAACACAAAGCAGTTTCTCAGAAAGCTTCTTTTCAGCTTTTTTCTTAGGATATTTCCTTTTTCACCATAGCCCTATAAGGGCTTACAAATATCACTATGAGTATTACACAAGAAGAGTCTTAGCAAAAGTCTTTTTGAGGGTAAAGCTGTAACTCTTTGAGATGAATTAACAGAACACAAAGCAGTTTCTTAGAAAGCTTCTTTCCATTTTTTAACTGAAGGTATTTCCCTTTTCACCACAGCCGTCTATGGGCTTCGAAATATCACTTTGCAAATTCAAAAAGAACAGTCCTAGCGAAAGGCTTCTTGAGTGGAATGCTGTAACTCTGTGAGATGAATTAACAGATCTCAGAGAAGTTTCTCAGAAAGCTTCTTTCTCACTTTTAGCGGCAGATATTTCCTTTGGCCCTATAGTCTTCAAAGGGATCCAAAATAACAGTTCTCCGATTCCATAGAAATAAGGCTATCAAACAGCTCTAGGAAATAGAGCTGTAACTCAGTGAGTGGAAGTCACATAATACTAAACCGTTTCTCAGAAAGCCTCTTTCAGTTTTTAACTGAAGCTATATCCTTTTTCACCGTAGCCCTCTATGGGCTTCAAAATATCCCTTTGAAAATACAGCAAGAACAGTCTTAGCGAAAGACTTCTAGAGGGGAAAGCTGTAACTCTGTTAGGTGAATTAACAGAACACAAAGCAGTTTCTCAGGAATGTTCTTTACAGTTTTTATCTGAAGATATTTCCTTTTCTCCATAGCGCTCTATGGGCTACCAAATATCACATTTCAAATTCCACAAGAACAGTCTTAGCGAAAGACTTCCTGAGGGGAAAGCTGTAAGTCTGTGAGATGAATTAAAAGAACACAAAGCAATTTCTCAGAAAGCTTCTTTCCAGTTTTTATCGGAGGATATTTCGTTTTCACCATAGCCGTCTATTGGCTTCCAAATATCATTTTTCAAATTGTGCAAGAATAATCTTAGCGAAAGGCTTCTTGAGGGGAAAGCTGTAACTCTGTGAAATGAATTCGCAAATCACAAAGAAGTTTCTCAGAAAGCTTCTTTCTAACTTTAACGACGGATATTTCCTTTGGCCCTTCAGTCTTCAAAGGGATCCGAAATAACAGTTCTCAGATTCCACAGAAATAAGACTGCCAAACAGCTCTACGAAATACAGCTGTAACTCAGTGAGTGGAAGTCATATATCACAAAGCAGTTTCTCAGAAAGCTTCTTTTCAGTTTTTAACTGAAGATATATCCTTTTTCACTATAGGTCACTATGAGCTTCCAAATATCACTTTGCATATTCCACAAGAACTGTCTTAGCGAAAGGCTTCTTGAAGGGAAACCTGTAACTCTGTGAGATGAATTAACAAAACACAAAGCAGTTTCTCAGAATGGTTCTTTTCAGTTTTTATCTTAGGATATTTACGTTTTCACCATCGACTTCTATGGGCTTACAAATATCACTTTGCAAATTCCACAAGAACAGTCTTAGCGAAAGGCTTCTAGAGGGGAAAGCTGAAACTCTGTGAGGTGAATTAACAGAATACAAAGCAGTTTCTCAGAAAGTTTCTTTCCAGTTTTTAACTGAAGGTATTTCCTTTTTCACCATAGCCCTCGACGGGCTTTCAAATATCACTTTGCAAATTCCACAAGAACAGTCTTAGCGAACGACTCCTTGAGGGGAAAGCTGAGACTCTGTCAGATAAATTAACAGAACACAAAACAGTTTGTTGGAAAGCTTCTTTCCATTTTTGATCCGAGGACATTTCCTTTTACACCATAGCCCTCTCACGGCTTCCAAATATCACTTTGCAAATTCCACGAGAACCGTCTTAGCGAAAGACTTCTGGAGGGGAAAGCTGAAACTCTGTGAGATGAATTAACAGAAAACAAAGCAGTTTCTCAGAAAGCTTCTTTCCAGTTTTTAATTGAAGATATTTCCTTTTTCACCATATCCCTCCATGGGCTTCCAAATATCACATTGCAAATTCCACAAGAACAGTCTTAGCGAAATGCTTCTTGAGGGGTAAGCTGTAACTCTGTGAGATGAATTAACAGAACACAAAGCAGTTTCTCAGAAAACTTCTTTCCAGTTTTTATGTGAGGAAATTTCCTTTTTAAACATACCCCTCTATGGGCTTCCAAATATCACTTTGTAAACTCCACAAGAACAGTCTCAGCGAAAGGATTCTTGATAGGAAAGCTGTAACTCTGTGCATGAATTAACAGAACACAAAGAAGTTTCTCAGAAAGCTTCTTTCCAGTTTTTATCTAAGGACATTTCCTTTTTCTCCATAGCCCTCTATGGACTTCTAAATATCACGTTCTAAATTGCACAAGAACAGTCTTAGCGAAAGGATTCTTGAGAGGAAAGCTGTAACTCTGTGAGATGAATTAAGAGAACACAAAGCAGTTTTTCAGAAAGCTTATTTTCAGTTTTTATCTTAGGTTATTTCCTTTTTCACTGTAGACCTCTGTAGGCTTCTAAATATCACTTCCCAAATTCGACAAGAACAGTCTTAGGGAAAGGCCTCATGAGGGGAAAGCTGTAACTTTGTGAGATGAATTAACAGAACACAACGCAGTGTCTCAGAAAGCTTCCTTCCCGTTTTAAACCGAAGATATTTCCTTTTCACCATAGCTCTCTATGGCCTTCGAAATGTCACGTTGCAAATTCCACAAGAACAGTCATAGCGAAAGGCTTCCTCAGGGGAAAGCTGTAACTCTGTGGGATGAATTCACAGATCAGAAAGCTGTTTCTCAGAAAGCTTCTTTCTCACGTTTATGGCGGATATTTCCTTTGGCCCTATAGTCTTCAACGGGAACCGAATTATCCCTTCTCAGATTCCACAGAAATAAGGTTAGCAAACAGCTCTATGACATATAGCTCTCACTCAGTGAGTGGAAGTCACGTATCACAAAGCAGTTTCTCAGAAATGTTCTTTTCAGTTTTCATCTTAGGATATTTCCTTTTTCACCATAGCCCTCTATGGGCTTACAAATACCACTCTGCAAATTCCACAAGAACAGTCTTACCAAAAGGCTTCTTAAGGGGAAAGCTGTAACTCTGTGAGGTGAATTAACAGAACACAAAGCAGTTTCTCAGAAAGCTTCTTTTCAGCTTTTTTCTTAGGATATTTCCTTTTTCACCATAGCCCTATAAGGGCTTACAAATATCACTATGAGTATTACACAAGAAGAGTCTTAGCAAAAGTCTTTTTGAGGGTAAAGCTGTAACTCTTTGAGATGAATTAACAGAACACAAAGCAGTTTCTTAGAAAGCTTCTTTCCATTTTTTAACTGAAGGTATTTCCCTTTTCACCACAGCCGTCTATGGGCTTCGAAATATCACTTTGCAAATTCAAAAAGAACAGTCCTAGCGAAAGGCTTCTTGAGTGGAATGCTGTAACTCTGTGAGATGAATTAACAGATCTCAGAGAAGTTTCTCAGAAAGCTTCTTTCTCACTTTTAGCGGCAGATATTTCCTTTGGCCCTATAGTCTTCAAAGGGATCCAAAATAACAGTTCTCCGAATCCATAGAAATAAGGCTATCAAACAGCTCTAGGAAATAGAGCTGTAACTCAGTGAGTGGAAGTCACATAATACTAAACCGTTTCTCAGAAAGCCTCTTTCAGTTTTTAACTGAAGCTATATCCTTTTTCACCGTAGCCCTCTATGGGCTTCAAAATATCCCTTTGAAAATACAGCAAGAACAGTCTTAGCGAAAGGCTTCTAGAGGGGAAAGCTGTAACTCTGTTAGGTGAATTAACAGAACACAAAGCAGTTTCTCAGGAATGTTCTTTACAGTTTTTATCTGAAGATATTTCCTTTTCTCCATAGCGCTCTATGGGCTACCAAATATCACATTTCAAATTCCACAAGAACAGTCTTAGCGAAAGACTTCCTGAGGGGAAAGCTGTAAGTCTGTGAGATGAATTAAAAGAACACAAAGCAATTTCTCAGAAAGCTTCTTTCCAGTTTTTATCGGAGGATATTTCGTTTTCACCATAGCCGTCTATTGGCTTCCAAATATCATTTTTCAAATTGTGCAAGAATAATCTTAGCGAAAGGCTTCTTGAGGGGAAAGCTGTAACTCTGTGAAATGAATTCGCAAATCACAAAGAAGTTTCTCAGAAAGCTTCTTTCTAACTTTAACGACGGATATTTCCTTTGGCCCTTCAGTCTTCAAAGGGATCCGAAATAACAGTTCTCAGATTCCACAGAAATAAGACTGCCAAACAGCTCTACGAAATACAGCTGTAACTCAGTGAGTGGAAGTCATATATCACAAAGCAGTTTCTCAGAAAGCTTCTTTTCAGTTTTTAACTGAAGATATATCCTTTTTCACTATAGGTCACTATGAGCTTCCAAATATCACTTTGCATATTCCACAAGAACTGTCTTAGCGAAAGGCTTCTTGAAGGGAAACCTGTAACTCTGTGAGATGAATTAACAAAACACAAAGCAGTTTCTCAGAATGGTTCTTTTCAGTTTTTATCTTAGGATATTTATGTTTTCACCATCGACTTCTATGGGCTTACAAATATCACTTTGCAAATTCCACAAGAACAGTCTTAGCGAAAGGCTTCTAGAGGGGAAAGCTGAAACTCTGTGAGGTGAATTAACAGAATACAAAGCAGTTTCTCAGAAAGTTTCTTTCCAGTTTTTAACTGAAGGTATTTCCTTTTTCACCATAGCCCTCGACGGGCTTTCAAATATCACTTTGCAAATTCCACAAGAACAGTCTTAGCGAACGACTCCTTGAGGGGAAAGCTGAGACTCTGTCAGATAAATTAACAGAACACAAAACAGTTTGTTGGAAAGCTTCTTTCCATTTTTGATCCGAGGACATTTCCTTTTACACCATAGCCCTCTCACGGCTTCCAAATATCACTTTGCAAATTCCACGAGAACCGTCTTAGCGAAAGACTTCTGGAGGGGAAAGCTGAAACTCTGTGAGATGAATTAACAGAAAACAAAGCAGTTTCTCAGAAAGCTTCTTTCCAGTTTTTAATTGAAGATATTTCCTTTTTCACCATATCCCTCCATGGGCTTCCAAATATCACATTGCAAATTCCACAAGAACAGTCTTAGCGAAATGCTTCTTGAGGGGTAAGCTGTAACTCTGTGAGATGAATTAACAGAACACAAAGCAGTTTCTCAGAAAACTTCTTTCCAGTTTTTATGTGAGGAAATTTCCTTTTTAAACATACCCCTCTATGGGCTTCCAAATATCACTTTGTAAACTCCACAAGAACAGTCTCAGCGAAAGGATTCTTGATAGGAAAGCTCTAACTCTGTGCATGAATTAACAGAACACAAAGAAGTTTCTCAGAAAGCTTCTTTCCAGTTTTTATCTAAGGACATTTCCTTTTTCTCCATAGCCCTCTATGGGCTTCTAAATATCACGTTCTAAATTGCACAAGAACAGTCTTAGCGAAAGGATTCTTGAGAGGAAAGCTGTAACTCTGTGAGATGAATTAAGAGAACACAAAGCAGTTTTTCAGAAAGCTTATTTTCAGTTTTTATCTTAGGTAATTTCCTTTTTCACTGTAGACCTCTGTAGGCTTCTAAATATCACTTCCCAAATTCCACAAGAACAGTCTTAGCGGAATGCTTCTTGAGGGGAATGGTGTAACACTGTCAGATGAATTAACAGAACACAAAGCAGTTTCTCAGAAAACTTCTTTCCAGTTTATAACTGAAGATATTTCCTTTTTCACCATAGCCCCCTATGTGTTTCCAAATATCACTTTGAAAATTCCACAAGAACGGTCTTAATAAACGGTTTCTGGAGGGCAAAGCTGTAACTGTGTGAGATGAATTAACGGAACACAAAGTAGTTTCTCAAGAAGCTTCTTTCTAGTTTTCATCTGAGGACATTTCCTTTTTCACCATAGCCCTCTATGGGCTTCCAAATTTCACTTTGCAAATTCCACAAGAACAGTCTTAACGAAAGACTTCTTGAGGGGAAAGCTGTAACTCTGTGAGATGAATTAACAGAAAACAAAGCAGTTTCTCAGAAAGCTTCTATACAGTTTCTAACTGAAGATATTCCTTTTTTCACCATAACCCTATATGGGCTTCCAAATATTACCTTGCGAATTACACAAGAACAGTCATAGAGAAAGGCTTCTCGAGGGGAAAGCTGTAACTCTGTGAGATGAATTAACAGAACACAAAGCAGTTTCTCAGAAAGCTTCTTTCCAGTTTTTATCTAAGGACATTTCCTTTTTCTCCATAGCCCTCTATGGGCTTCTAAATATCACATTCTAAATTGCACAAGAACAGTCTTAGCGAAAGGATTCTTGAGAGGAAAGCTGTAACTCTGTGAGATGAATTAAGAGAACACAAAGCAGTTTTTCAGAAAGCTTATTTTCAGTTTTTATCTTAGGTTATTTCCTTTTTCACTGTAGACCTCTGTAGGCTTCTAAATATCACTTCCCAAATTCGACAAGAACAGTCTTAGGGACAGGCTTCGTGAGGGGAAAGCTGTAACTTTGTGAGATGAATTAACAGAACACAACGCAGTGTCTCAGAAAGCTTCTTTCCCGTTTTAAACCGAAGATATTTCCTTTTCACCATAGCTCTCTATGGCCTTCGAAATGTCACGTTGCAAATTCCACAAGAACAGTCATAGCGAAAGGCTTCCTCAGGGGAAAGCTGTAACTCTGTGGGATGAATTCACAGATCAGAAAGCTGTTTCTCAGAAAGCTTCTTTCTCACGTTTATGGCGGATATTTCCTTTGGCCCTATAGTCTTCAACGGGAACCGAATTATCCCTTCTCAGATTCCACAGAAATAAGGTTAGCAAACAGCTCTATGACATATAGCTCTCACTCAGTGAGTGGAAGTCACGTATCACAAAGCAGTTTCTCAGAAATGTTCTTTTCAGTTTTTATCTTAGGATATTTCTTTTTTCACCATAGCCCTCTATGGGCTTACAAATACCACTCTGCAAATTCCACAAGAACAGTCTTACCAAAAGGCTTCTTAAGGGGAAAGCTGTAACTCTGTGAGGTGAATTAACAGAACACAAAGCAGTTTCTCAGAAAGCTTCTTTTCAGCTTTTTTCTTAGGATATTTCCTTTTTCACCATAGCCCTATAAGGGCTTACAAATATCACTATGAGTATTACACAAGAAGAGTCTTAGCAAAAGTCTTTTTGAGGGTAAAGCTGTAACTCTTTGAGATGAATTAACAGAACACAAAGCAGTTTCTAAGAAAGCTTCTTTCCATTTTTTAACTGAAGGTATTTCCCTTTTCACCACAGCCGTCTATGGGCTTCGAAATATCACTTTGCAAATTCAAAAAGAACAGTCCTAGCGAAAGGCTTCTTGAGTGGAATGCTGTAACTCTGTGAGATGAATTAACAGATCTCAGAGAAGTTTCTCAGAAAGCTTCTTTCTCACTTTTAGCGGCAGATATTTCCTTTGGCCCTATAGTCTTCAAAGGGATCCAAAATAACAGTTCTCCGATTCCATAGAAATAAGGCTATCAAACAGCTCTAGGAAATAGAGCTGTAACTCAGTGAGTGGAAGTCACATAATACTAAACCGTTTCTCAGAAAGCCTCTTTCAGTTTTTAACTGAAGCTATATCCTTTTTCACCGTAGCCCTCTATGGGCTTCAAAATATCCCTTTGAAAATACAGCAAGAACAGTCTTAGCGAAAGGCTTCTAGAGGGGAAAGCTGTAACTCTGTTAGGTGAATTAACAGAACACAAAGCAGTTTCTCAGGAATGTTCTTTACAGTTTTTATCTGAAGATATTTCCTTTTCTCCATAGCGCCCTTTGGGCTACCAAATATCACATTTCAAATTCCACAAGAACAGTCTTAGCGAAAGACTTCCTGAGGGGAAAGCTGTAAGTCTGTGAGATGAATTAAAAGAACACAAAGCAATTTCTCAGAAAGCTTCTTTCCAGTTTTTATCGGAGGATACTTCGTTTTCACCATAGCCGTCTATTGGCTTCCAAATATCATTTTTCAAATTGTGCAAGAATAATCTTAGCGAAAGGCTTCTTGAGGGGAAAGCTGTAACTCTGTGAAATGAATTCGCAAATCACAAAGAAGTTTCTCAGAAAGCTTCTTTCTAACTTTAACGACGGATATTTCCTTTGGCCCTTCAGTCTTCAAAGGGATCCGAAATAACAGTTCTCAGATTCCACAGAAATAAGACTGCCAAACAGCTCTACGAAATACAGCTGTAACTCAGTGAGTGGAAGTCATATATCACAAAGCAGTTTCTCAGAAAGCTTCTTTTCAGTTTTTAACTGAAGATATATCCTTTTTCACTATAGGTCACTATGAGCTTCCAAATATCACTTTGCATATTCCACAAGAACTGTCTTAGCGAAAGGCTTCTTGAAGGGAAACCTGTAACTCTGTGAGATGAATTAACAAAACACAAAGCAGTTTCTCAGAATGGTTCTTTTCAGTTTTTATCTTAGGATATTTACGTTTTCACCATCGACTTCTATGGGCTTACAAATATCACTTTGCAAATTCCACAAGAACAGTCTTAGCGAAAGGCTTCTAGAGGGGAAAGCTGAAACTCTGTGAGGTGAATTAACAGAATACAAAGCAGTTTCTCAGAAAGTTTCTTTCCAGTTTTTAACTGAAGGTATTTCCTTTTTCACCATAGCCCTCGACGGGCTTTCAAATATCACTTTGCAAATTCCACAAGAACAGTCTTAGCGAACGGCTTCTTGAGGGGAAAGCTGAAACTCTGTCAGATAAATTAACAGAACACAAAACAGTTTGTTGGAAAGCTTCTTTCCATTTTTGATCCGAGGACATTTCCTTTTACACCATAGCCCTCTCACGGCTTCCAAATATCACTTTGCAAATTCCACGAGAACCGTCTTAGCGAAAGACTTCTGGAGGGGAAAGCTGAAACTCTGTGAGATGAATTAACAGAAAACAAAGCAGTTTCTCAGAAAGCTTCTTTCCAGTTTTTAATTGAAGATATTTCCTTTTTCACCATATCCCTCCATGGGCTTCCAAATATCACATTGCAAATTCCACAAGAACAGTCTTAGCGAAATGCTTCTTGAGGGGTAAGCTGTAACTCTGTGAGATGAATTAACAGAACACAAAGCAGTTTCTCAGAAAACTTCTTTCCAGTTTTTATGTGAGGAAATTTCCTTTTTAAACGTACCCCTCTATGGGCTTCCAAATATCACTTTGTAAACTCCACAAGAACAGTCTTAGCGAAAGAATTTTTGATAGGAAAGATGTAACTCTGTGAATGAATTAACAGAACACAAAGAAGTTTCTCAGAAAGCTTCTTTCCAGTTTTTATCTAAGGACATTTCCTTTTTCTCCATAGCCCTCTATGGGCTTCTAAATATCACGTTCTAAATTGCACAAGAACAGTCTTAGCGAAAGGATTCTTGAGAGGAAAGCTGTAACTCTGTGAGATGAATTAAGAGAACACAAAGCAGTTTTTCAGAAAGCTTATTTTCAGTTTTTATCTTAGGTTATTTCCTTTTTCACTGTAGACCTCTGTAGGCTTCTAAATATCACTTCCCAAATTCCACAAGAACAGTCTTAGCGGAATGCTTCTTGAGGGGAAAGGTGTAACACTGTCAGATGAATTAACAGAACACAAAGCAGTTTCTCAGAAAACTTCTTTCCAGTTTATAACTGAAGATATTTCCTTTTTCACCATAGCCCCCTATGTGTTTCCAAATATCACTTTGAAAATTCCACAAGAACGGTCTTAATAAACGGTTTCTGGAGGGCAAAGCTGTAACTGTGTGAGATGAAATAATGGAACACAAAGTAGTTTCTCAAGAAGCTTCTTTCTAGTTTTCATCTGAGGACATTTCCTTTTTCACCATAGCCCTCTATGGGCTTCCAAATTTCACTTTGCAAATTCCAGAAGAACAGTCTTAACGAAAGACTTCTTGAGGGGAAAGCTGTAACTCTGTGAGATGAATTAACAGAACACAAAGCAGTTTCTCAGAAAGCTTCTATACAGTTTCTAACTGAAGATATTCCTTTTTTCACCATAACCCTATATGGGCTTCCAAATATTACTTTGCGAATTACACAAGGACAGTCATAGAGAAAGGCTTCTCGAGGGGAAAGCTGTAACTCTGTGAGATGAATTAACAGAACACAAAGCAGTTTCTCAGAAAGCTTCTTTCCAGTTTTTATCTAAGGACATTTCCTTTTTCTCCATAGCCCTCTATGGGCTTCTAAATATCACGTTCTAAATTGCATAAGAACAGTCTTAGCGAAAGGATTCTTGAGAGGAAAGCTGTAACTCTGTGAGATGAATTAAGAGAACACAAAGCAGTTTTTCAGAAAGCTTATTTTCAGTTTTTATCTTAGGTTATTTCCCTTTTCACTGTAGACCTCTGTAGGCTTCTAAATATCACTTCCCAAATTCGACAAGAACAGTCTTAGGGACAGGCTTCGTGAGGGGAAAGCTGTAACTTTGTGAGATGAATTAACAGAACACAACGCAGTGTCTCAGAAAGCTTCTTTCCCGTTTTAAACCGAAGATATTTCCTTTTCACCATAGCTCTCTATGGCCTTCGAAATGTCACGTTGCAAATTCCACAAGAACAGTCATAGCGAAAGGCTTCCTCAGGGGAAAGCTGTAACTCTGTGGGATGAATTCACAGATCAGAAAGCTGTTTCTCAGAAAGCTTCTTTCTCACGTTTATGGTGGATATTTCCTTTGGCCCTATAGTCTTCAACGGGAACCGAATTATCCCTTCTCAGATTCCACAGAAATAAGGTTAGCAAACAGCTCTATGACATATAGCTCTCACTCAGTGAGTGGAAGTCACGTATCACAAAGCAGTTTCTCAGAAATGTTCTTTTCAGTTTTTATCTTAGGATATTTCCTTTTTCACCATAGCCCTCTATGGGCTTACAAATACCACTCTGCAAATTCCACAAGAACAGTCTTACCAAAAGGCTTCTTAAGGGGAAAGCTGTAACTCTGTGAGGTGAATTAACAGAACACAAAGCAGTTTCTCAGAAAGCTTCTTTTCAGCTTTTTTCTTAGGATATTTCCTTTTTCACCATAGCCCTATAAGGGCTTACAAATATCACTATGAGTATTACACAAGAAGAGTCTTAGCAAAAGTCTTTTTGAGGGTAAAGCTGTAACTCTTTGAGATGAATTAACAGAACACAAAGCAGTTTCTTAGAAAGCTTCTTTCCATTTTTTAACTGAAGGTATTTCCCTTTTCACCACAGCCGTCTATGGGCTTCGAAATATCACTTTGCAAATTCAAAAAGAACAGTCCTAGCGAAAGGCTTCTTGAGTGGAATGCTGTAACTCTGTGAGATGAATTAACAGATCTCAGAGAAGTTTCTCAGAAAGCTTCTTTCTCACTTTTAGCGGCAGATATTTCCTTTGGCCCTATAGTCTTCAAAGGGATCCAAAATAACAGTTCTCCGATTCCATAGAAATAAGGCTATCAAACAGCTCTAGGAAATAGAGCTGTAACTCAGTGAGTGGAAGTCACATAATACTAAACCGTTTCTCAGAAAGCCTCTTTCAGTTTCTAACTGAAGCTATATCCTTTTTCACCGTAGCCCTCTATGGGCTTCAAAATATCCCTTTGAAAATACAGCAAGAACAGTCTTAGCGAAAGGCTTCTAGAGGGGAAAGCTGTAACTCTGTTAGGTGAATTAACAGAACACAAAGCAGTTTCTCAGGAATGTTCTTTACAGTTTTTATCTGAAGATATTTCCTTTTCTCCATAGCGCTCTATGGGCTACCAAATATCACATTTCAAATTCCACAAGAACAGTCTTAGCGAAAGACTTCCTGAGGGGAAAGCTGTAAGTCTGTGAGATGAATTAAAAGAACACAAAGCAATTTCTCAGAAAGCTTCTTTCCAGTTTTTATCGGAGGATATTTTGTTTTCACCATAGCCGTCTATTGCCTTCCAAATATCATTTTTCAAATTGTGCAAGAATAATCTTAGCGAAAGGCTTCTTGAGGGGAAAGCTGTAACTCTGTGAAATGAATTCGCAAATCACAAAGAAGTTTCTCAGAAAGCTTCTTTCTAACTTTAACGACGGATATTTCCTTTGGCCCTTCAGTCTTCAAAGGGATCCGAAATAACAGTTCTCAGATTCCACAGAAATAAGACTGCCAAACAGCTCTACGAAATACAGCTGTAACTCAGTGAGTGGAAGTCATATATCACAAAGCAGTTTCTCAGAAAGCTTCTTTTCGGTTTTTAACTGAAGATATATCCTTTTTCACTATAGGTCACTATGACCTTCCAAATATCACTTTGCATATTCCACAAGAACTGTCTTAGCGAAAGGCTTCTTGAAGGGAAACCTGTAACTCTGTGAGATGAATTAACAAAACACAAAGCAGTTTCTCAGAATGGTTCTTTTCAGTTTTTATCTTAGGATATTTACGTTTTCACCATCGACTTCTATGGGCTTACAAATATCACTTTGCAAATTCCACAAGAACAGTCTTAGCGAAAGGCTTCTAGAGGGGAAAGCTGAAACTCTGTGAGGTGAATTAACAGAATACAAAGCAGTTTCTCAGAAAGTTTCTTTCCAGTTTTTAACTGAAGGTATTTCCTTTTTCACCATAGCCCTCGACGGGCTTTCAAATATCACTTTGCAAATTCCACAAGAACAGTCTTAGCGAACGGCTTCTTGAGGGGAAAGCTGAAACTCTGTCAGATAAATTAACAGAACACAAAACAGTTTGTTGGAAAGCTTCTTTCCATTTTTGATCCGAGGACATTTCCTTTTACACCATAGCCCTCTCACGGCTTCCAAATATCACTTTGCAAATTCCATGAGAACCGTCTTAGTGAAAGACTTCTGGAGGGGAAAGCTGAAACTCTGTTATATGAATTAACAGAAAACAAAGCAGTTTCTCAGAAAGCTTCTTTCCAGTTTTTAATTGAAGATATTTCCTTTTTCACCATATCCCTCCATGGGCTTCCAAATATCACATTGCAAATTCCACAAGAACAGTCTTAGCGAAATGCTTCTTGAGGGGTAAGCTGTAACTCTGTGAGATGAATTAACAGAACACAAAGCAGTTTCTCAGAAAACTTCTTTCCAGTTTTTATGTGAGGAAATTTCCTTTTTAAACATACCCCTTTATGGGCTTCCAAATATCACTTTGTAAACTCCACAAGAACAGTCTTAGCGAAAGGATTCTTGATAGGAAAGCTGTAACTCTGTGCATGAATTAACAGAACACAAAGAAGTTTCTCAGAAAGCTTCTCTCCAGTTTTTAACTGAAGGTATTTCCTTTTGCACCATAGCGCTCTATGGGCTTCCAAATATCTCTTTGGTAATTCCAGAAGAACAGTCTTAGTGAAGGGCTTCTTGAGGGTAGAGCTGTAATACTGTGAGATGAATTAACAAAACACAAAGCAGTTTCTCAGAAAGCTTCTTTCCAGTTTTTATGTGAGGAAATTTCCTTTTTAACCGTACCCCTCTATGGGCTTCCAAATATCACTTTGTAAACTCCACAAGAACAGTCTTAGCGAAAGGATTCGTGATAGGAAAGGTGTAACTCTGTGTATGAATTAACAGAACACAAAGCAGTCTCTCAGAAAGCTTCTCTCCAGTTTTTAACTGAAGATATTTCCATTTTCACCATAGCCCTCTATGAGCTTCCAAATATCATTTTGCAAATTTCACAACAACAGTCTTAATGAACGGCTTCTTGAGGGGAAAGCTATAACTCTGTGAGATGAATTAACGGTACGCAAAACAGTTTCTCAAAAAGCTTCTTTTCAGTTTTTATCTTAGGATATTTCCTTTTTCACCATAGCCCTCTATTGTTTTCCAAATATCACTTTGCAAATTCCACGAGAACAGTCTTAGCGAAAGGCCTCTTGAGGGGAAACTGTAGCTCTGTGAGATCAATTCACAGAACTCAAAGAAGTTTCTCAGAAAGCTTCTTTCACACTTTTAGTGGCGGATATTTCCTTTGGACCTATAGTCTTCAAAGAGATCCGAAGTAACATTTCTCAGATTCCACAGAAATAAGCCTAGCCAACAGTTCTACGAAATACAGCTGTTTCTCAGTGACAGGAAATCACATATCACAAAGCAGTTCCTCGGAAAGCTTCTTTTCACTTTTTAACTGAAGCTATATCCTTTTTCACCATAGCGACGTATGGACTTCCAAAGACCACTTTGGAAATTCCACAAGAACAGTCTTGGTGAAAGGCTTCTTGAGGGGAAAGCTGTAACTCTGTGAGATGAACTAAGAGAACACAAAACCGTTTCTCAGAAAGCTTCTTTCCAGTTTTTAACTGAAGATATTTCCCTTTTCACCATAGCCCTCTATGGGCTTCCAAATATCAATTTGAAAATAACACAAGATCAGTCTTAGTGAATGGCTTTTTGTTCGGAAAGCTGTAACTCTCTGAGATGAATTAACAAAACACAAAGCAGTTTCTCAGAAAGCTTCTTTTCAGTTTTTATCTTACGATATTTCCTTTTTCACCATAGTTCTCTAAGCACTTCCAAATATCACTTCGCAAATTTCACAAGAACAGTCTTAGTAAACGACTTCTTGAGGGGAATGCTGTACCTCTGTGAGATGGATTAACAGAACACAAAGCAGTTTCTCAGAAACGTTCTTTCCACTTTTTAACTGAAGATATTTCCTTTTTCCCCATAGCACTCTATGGGCTTCCAAATATCACTTTGCAAAATCCACGAGAACAGTCTTAGTGAACGGTTTCTTGAGGGGAAAGCTGTAAGTCTGTGAGATGAATTCAGAGAACACAAAGCAGTTTCTCAGAAATTTTCTTTTCAGTTTTTATCTTAGGATATTTTCTTTTTAACCATAGATCTCTATGGTTTTCCATATACCTTTTTCCAAACTCCACAAAAACAGCTTTAGCGAAGGTTTTCTTCAGGGGAAAGCCGTAATTCTGTGAGATGAATTAACAGAACACAAAGCAATTTCTCAGAAAGCTACTTTCCAGTTTTTATCTGAAGATATTTCCTTTACACCATGGTCCTCTATGGGCTTCCAAATATCACTTTGCAAATTCCACAAGAACAGTCTTACTGAACGACTTCTTGAGGGGAAAGCTGTAATTCTATAAGATGAATTAACAGAACACAAAGTCGTTTCTCAGAAAGCTTCTTTTCAGTTCTTATCTTAGGAAATTTCTTTTTCACCACAGCCCTCTATGGGCTTCCAAATGTCACTTTGCAAATTCCACAAGAACAGTCTTAGCGGAATGCTTCTTGAGGGGAAAGGTGTAACACTGTCAGATGAATTAACAGAACACAAAGCAGTTTCTCAGAAAACTTCTTTCCAGTTTATAACTGAAGATATTTCCTTTTTCACCATAGCCCCCTATGGGTTTCCAAATATCACTTTGAAAATTCCACAAGAACGGTCTTAATGAACGGTTTCTGGAGGGCAAAGTTGTAACTGTGTGAGATGAATTAACGGAACACAAAGTAGTTTCTCAAGAAGCTTCTTTCTAGTTTTCATCTGAGGACATTTCCTTTTTCACCATAGCCCTCTATGGGCTTCCAAATTTCACTTTGCAAATTCCACAAGAACAGTCTTAACGAAAGACTTCTTGAGGGGAAAGCTGTAACTCTGTGAGATGAATTAACAGAAAACAAAGCTGTTTCTCAGAAAGCTTCTATACAGTTTCTAACTGAAGATATTCCTTTTTTCACCATAACCCTATATGGGCTTCCAAATATTACCTTGCGAATTACACAAGAACAATCATAGAGAAAGGCTTCTCGAGGGGAAAGCTGTAACTCTGTGAGATGAATTAACAGAACACAAAGCAGTTTCTCAGAAAGCTTCTTTCCAGTTTTTATCTAAGGACATTTCCTTTTTCTCCATAGCCCTCTATGGGCTTCTAAATATCACGTTCTAAATTGCACAAGAACAGTCTTAGCGAAAGGATTCTTGAGAGGAAAGCTGTAACTCTGTGAGATGAATTAAGAGAACACAAAGCAGTTTTTCAGAAAGCTTATGTTCAGTTTTTATCTTAGGTTATTTCCCTTTTCACTGTAGACCTCTGTAGGCTTCTAAATATCACTTCCCAAATTCGACAAGAACAGTCTTAGGGACAGGCTTCGTGAGGGGAAAGCTGTAACTTTGTGAGATGAATTAACAGAACACAACGCAGTGTCTCAGAAAGCTTCTTTCCCGTTTTATACCGAAGATATTTCCTTTTCACCATAGCTCTCTATGGCCTTCGAAATGTCACGTTGCAAATTCCACAAGAACAGTCATAGCGAAAGGCTTCCTCAGGGGAAAGCTGTAACTCTGTGGGATGAATTCACAGATCAGAAAGCTGTTTCTCAGAAAGCTTCTTTCTCACGTTTATGGTGGATATTTCCTTTGGCCCTATAGTCTTCAACGGGAACCGAATTATCCCTTCTCAGATTCCACAGAAATAAGGTTAGCAAACAGCTCTATGACATATAGCTCTCACTCAGTGAGTGGAAGTCACGTATCACAAAGCAGTTTCTCAGAAATGTTCTTTTCAGTTTTTATCTTAGGATATTTCCTTTTTCACCATAGCCCTCTATGGGCTTACAAATACCACTCTGCAAATTCCACAAGAACAGTCTTACCAAAAGGCTTCTTAAGGGGAAAGCTGTAACTCTGTGAGGTGAATTAACAGAACACAAAGCAGTTTCTCAGAAAGCTTCTTCTCAGCTTTTTTCTTAGGATATTTCCTTTTTCACCATAGCCCTATAAGGGCTTACAAATATCACTATGAGTATTACACAAGAAGAGTCTTAGCAAAAGTCTTTTTGAGGGTAAAGCTGTAACTCTTTGAGATGAATTTACAGAACACAAAGCAGTTTCTTAGAAAGCTTCTTTCCATTTTTTAACTGAAGGTATTTCCCTTTTCACCACAGCCGTCTATGGGCTTCGAAATATCACTTTGCAAATTCAAAAAGAACAGTCCTAGCGAAAGGCTTCTTGAGTGGAATGCTGTAACTCTGTGAGATGAATTAACAGATCTCAGAGAAGTTTCTCAGAAAGCTTCTTTCTCACTTTTAGCGGCAGATATTTCCTTTGGCCCTATAGTCTTCAAAGGGATCCAAAATAACAGTTCTCCGAATCCATAGAAATAAGGCTATCAAACAGCTCTAGGAAATAGAGCTGTAACTCAGTGAGTGGAAGTCACATAATACTAAACCGTTTCTCAGAAAGCCTCTTTCAGTTTTTAACTGAAGCTATATCCTTTTTCACCGTAGCCCTCTATGGGCTTCAAAATATCCCTTTGAAAATACAGCAAGAACAGTCTTAGCGAAAGGCTTCTAGAGGGGAAAGCTGTAACTCTGTTAGGTGAATTAACAGAACACAAAGCAGTTTCTCAGGAATGTTCTTTACAGTTTTTATCTGAAGATATTTCCTTTTCTCCATAGCGCTCTATGGGCTACCAAATATCACATTTCAAATTCCACAAGAACAGTCTTAGCGAAAGACTTCCTGAGGGGAAAGCTGTAAGTCTGTGAGATGAATTAAAAGAACACAAAGCAATTTCTCAGAAAGCTTCTTTCCAGTTTTTATCGGAGGATATTTTGTTTTCAACATAGACGTCTATTGCCTTCCAAATATCATTTTTCAAATTGTGCAAGAATAATCTTAGCGAAAGGCTTCTTGAGGGGAAAGCTGTAACTCTGTGAAATGAATTCGCAAATCACAAAGAAGTTTCTCAGAAAGCTTCTTTCTAACTTTAACGACGGATATTTCCTTTGGCCCTTCAGTCTTCAAAGGGATCCGAAATAAGAGTTCTCAGATTCCACAGAAATAAGACTGCCAAACAGCTCTACGAAATACAGCTGTAACTCAGTGAGTGGAAGTCATATATCACAAAGCAGTTTCTCAGAAAGCTTCTTTTCGGTTTTTAACTGAAGATATATCCTTTTTCACTATAGGTCACTATGAGCTTCCAAATATCACTTTGCATATTCCACAAGAACTGTCTTAGCGAAAGGCTTCTTGAAGGGAAACCTGTAACTCTGTGAGATGAATTAACAAAACACAAAGCAGTTTCTCAGAATGGTTCTTTTCAGTTTTTATCTTAGGATATTTACGTTTTCACCATCGACTTCTATGGGCTTACAAATATCACTTTGCAAATTCCACAAGAACAGTCTTAGCGAAAGGCTTCTAGAGGGGAAAGCTGAAACTCTGTGAGGTGAATTAACAGAATACAAAGCAGTTTCTCAGAAAGTTTCTTTCCAGTTTTTAACTGAAGGTATTTCCTTTTTCACCATAGCCCTCGACGGGCTTTCAAATATCACTTTGCAAATTCCACAAGAACAGTCTTAGCGAACGGCTTCTTGAGGGGAAAGCTGAAACTCTGTCAGATAAATTAACAGAACACAAAACAGTTTGTTGGAAAGCTTCTTTCCATTTTTGATCCGAGGACATTTCCTTTTACACCATAGCCCTCTCACGGCTTCCAAATATCACTTTGCAAATTCCATGAGAACCGCCTTAGCGAAAGACTTCTGGAGGGGAAAGCTGAAACTCTGTTATATGAATTAACAGAAAACAAAGCAGTTTCTCAGAAAGCTTCTTTCCAGTTTTTAATTGAAGATATTTCCTTTTTCACCATATCCCTCCATGGGCTTCCAAATATCACATTGCAAATTCCACAAGAACAGTCTTAGCGAAATGCTTCTTGAGGGGTAAGCTGTAACTCTGTGAGATGAATTAACAGAACACAAAGCAGTTTCTCAGAAAACTTCTTTCCAGTTTTTATGTGAGGAAATTTCCTTTTTAAACATACCCCTCTATGGGCTTCCAAATATCACTTTGTAAACTCCACAAGAACAGTCTTAGCGAAAGGATTCTTGATAGGAAAGCTGTAACTCTGTGCATGAATTAACAGAACACAAAGAAGTTTCTCAGAAAGCTTCTCTCCAGTTTTTAACTGAAGATATTTCCTTTTGCACCATAGCGCTCTATGGGCTTCCAAATATCTCTTTGGTAATTCCAGAAGAACAGTCTTAGTGAAGGGCTTCTTGAGGGTAGAGCTGTAATACTGTGAGATGAATTAACAAAACACAAAGCAGTTTCTCAGAAAGCTTCTTTCCAGTTTTTATGTGAGGAAATTTCCTTTTTAACCGTACCCCTCTATGGGCTTCCAAATATCACTTTGTAAACTCCACAAGAACAGTCTTAGCAAAAGGATTCGTGATAGGAAAGGTGTAACTCTGTGTATGAATTAACAGAACACAAAGCAGTCTCTCAGAAAGCTTCTCTCCAGTTTTTAACTGAAGATATTTCCATTTTCACCATAGCCCTCTATGAGCTTCCAAATATCATTTTGCAAATTTCACAACAACAGTCTTAATGAACGGCTTCTTGAGGGGAAAGCTATAACTCTGTGAGATGAATTAACGGTACGCAAAACAGTTTCTCAAAAAGCTTCTTTTCAGTTTTTATCTTAGGATATTTCCTTTTTCACCATAGCCCTCTATTGTTTTCCAAATATCACTTTGCAAATTCCACGAGAACAGTCTTAGCGAAAGGCCTCTTGAGGGGAAACTGTAGCTCTGTGAGATCAATTCACAGAACTCAAAGAAGTTTCTCAGAAAGCTTCTTTCACACTTTTAGTGGCGGATATTTCCTTTGGACCTATAGTCTTCAAAGAGATCCGAAGTAACATTTCTCAGATTCCACAGAAATAAGCCTAGCCAACAGTTCTACGAAATACAGCTGTTTCTCAGTGACAGGAAATCACATATCACAAAGCAGTTCCTCGGAAAGCTTCTTTTCACTTTTTAACTGAAGCTATATCCTTTTTCACCATAGCGACGTATGGACTTCCAAAGACCACTTTGGAAATTCCACAAGAACAGTCTTGGTGAAAGGCTTCTTGAGGGGAAAGCTGTAACTCTGTGAGATGAACTAAGAGAACACAAAACCGTTTCTCAGAAAGCTTCTTTCCAGTTTTTAACTGAAGATATTTCCCTTTTCACCATAGCCCTCTATGGGCTTCCAAATATCAATTTGAAAATAACACAAGATCAGTCTTAGTGAATGGCTTTTTGTTCGGAAAGCTGTAACTCTCTGAGATGAATTAACAAAACACAAAGCAGTTTCTCAGAAAGCTTCTTTTCAGTTTTTATCTTACGATATTTCCTTTTTCACCATAGTTCTCTAAGCACTTCCAAATATCACTTCGCAAATTTCACAAGAACAGTCTTAGTAAACGACTTCTTGAGGGGAATGCTGTACCTCTGTGAGATGGATTAACAGAACACAAAGCAGTTTCTCAGAAACGTTCTTTCCACTTTTTAACTGAAGATATTTCCTTTTTCCCCATAGCACTCTATGGGCTTCCAAATATCACTTTGCAAAATCCACGAGAACAGTCTTAGTGAACGGTTTCTTGAGGGGAAAGCTGTAAGTCTGTGAGATGAATTCAGAGAACACAAAGCAGTTTCTCAGAAATTTTCTTTTCAGTTTTTATCTTAGGATATTTTCTTTTTAACCATAGATCTCTATGGTTTTCCATATACCTTTTTCCAAATTCCACAAAAACAGCTTTCGCGAAAGTTTTCTTGAGGGGAAAGCCGTAATTCTGTGAGATGAATTAACAGAACACAAAGCAATTTCTCAGAAAGCTACTTTCCAGTTTTTATCTGAAGATATTTCCTTTACACCATGGTCCTCTATGGGCTTCCAAATATCACTTTGCAAATTCCACAAGAACAGTCTTACTGAACGACTTCTTGAGGGGAAAGCTGTAATTCTATAAGATGAATTAACAGAACACAAAGTCGTTTCTCAGAAAGCTTCTTTTCAGTTCTTATCTTAGGAAATTTCTTTTTCACCACAGCCCTCTATGGGCTTCCAAATGTCACTTTGCAAATTCCACAAGAACAGTCTTAGCGGAATGCTTCTTGAGGGGAAAGGTGTAACACTGTCAGATGAATTAACAGAACACAAAGCAGTTTCTCAGAAAACTTCTTTCCAGTTTATAACTGAAGATATTTCCTTTTTCACCATAGCCCCCTATGGGTTTCCAAATATCACTTTGAAAATTCCACAAGAACGGTCTTAATGAACGGTTTCTGGAGGGCAAAGCTGTAACTGTGTGAGATGAATTAACGGAACACAAAGTAGTTTCTCAAGAAGCTTCTTTCTAGTTTTCATCTGAGGACATTTCCTTTTTCACCATAGCCCTCTATGGGCTTCCAAATTTCACTTTGCAAATTCCACAAGAACAGTCTTAACGAAAGACTTCTTGAGGGGAAAGCTGTAACTCTGTGAGATGAATTAACAGAACACAAAGCAGTTTCTCAGAAAGCTTCTATACAGTTTCTAACTGAAGATATTCCTTTTTTCACCATAACCCTATATGGGCTTCCAAATATTACCTTGCGAATTACACAAGAACAGTCATAGAGAAAGGCTTCTCGAGGGGAAAGCTGTAACTCTGTGAGATGAATTAACAGAACACAAAGCAGTTTCTCAGAAAGCTTCTTTCCAGTTTTTATCTAAGGACATTTCCTTTTTCTCCATAGCCCTCTATGGGCTTCTAAATATCACATTCTAAATTGCACAAGAACAGTCTTAGCGAAAGGATTCTTGAGAGGAAAGCTGTAACTCTGTGAGATGAATTAAGAGAACACAAAGCAGTTTTTCAGAAAGCTTCTTTTCAGTTTTTATCTTAGGTTATTTCCTTTTTCACTGTAGACCTCTGTAGGCTTCTAAATATCACTTCCCAAATTCGACAAGAACAGTCTTAGGGACAGGCTTCGTGAGGGGAAAGCTGTAACTTTGTGAGATGAATTAACAGAACACAACGCAGTGTCTCAGAAAGCTTCTTTCCCGTTTTAAACCGAAGATATTTCCTTTTCACCATAGCTCTCTATGGCCTTCGAAATGTCACGTTGCAAATTCCACAAGAACAGTCATAGCGAAAGGCTTCCTCAGGGGAAAGCTGTAACTCTGTGGGATGAATTCACAGATCAGAAAGCTGTTTCTCAGAAAGCTTCTTTCTCACGTTTATGGTGGATATTTCCTTTGGCCCTATAGTCTTCAACGGGAACCGAATTATCCCTTCTCAGATTCCACAGAAATAAGGTTAGCAAACAGCTCTATGACATATAGCTCTCACTCAGTGAGTGGAAGTCACGTATCACAAAGCAGTTTCTCAGAAATGTTCTTTTCAGTTTTTATCTTAGGATATTTCCTTTTTCACCATAGCCCTCTATGGGCTTACAAATACCACTCTGCAAATTCCACAAGAACAGTCTTACCAAAAGGCTTCTTAAGGGGAAAGCTGTAACTCTGTGAGGTGAATTAACAGAACACAAAGCAGTTTCTCAGAAAGCTTCTTCTCAGCTTTTTTCTTAGGATATTTCCTTTTTCACCATAGCCCTATAAGGGCTTACAAATATCACTATGAGTATTACACAAGAAGAGTCTTAGCAAAAGTCTTTTTGAGGGTAAAGCTGTAACTCTTTGAGATGAATTAACAGAACACAAAGCAGTTTCTTAGAAAGCTTCTTTCCATTTTTTAACTGAAGGTATTTCCCTTTTCACCACAGCCGTCTATGGGCTTCGAAATATCACTTTGCAAATTCAAAAAGAACAGTCCTAGCGAAAGGCTTCTTGAGTGGAATGCTGTAACTCTGTGAGATGAATTAACAGATCTCAGAGAAGTTTCTCAGAAAGCTTCTTTCTCACTTTTAGCGGCAGATATTTCCTTTGGCCCTATAGTCTTCAAAGGGATCCAAAATAACAGTTCTCCGAATCCATAGAAATAAGGCTATCAAACAGCTCTAGGAAATAGAGCTGTAACTCAGTGAGTGGAAGTCACATAATACTAAACCGTTTCTCAGAAAGCCTCTTTCAGTTTTTAACTGAAGCTATATCCTTTTTCACCGTAGCCCTCTATGGGCTTCAAAATATCCCTTTGAAAATACAGCAAGAACAGTCTTAGCGAAAGGCTTCTAGAGGGGAAAGCTGTAACTCTGTTAGGTGAATTAACAGAACACAAAGCAGTTTCTCAGGAATGTTCTTTACAGTTTTTATCTGAAGATATTTCCTTTTCTCCATAGCGCTCTATGGGCTACCAAATATCACATTTCAAATTCCACAAGAACAGTCTTAGCGAAAGACTTCCTGAGGGGAAAGCTGTAAGTCTGTGAGATGAATTAAAAGAACACAAAGCAATTTCTCAGAAAGCTTCTTTCCAGTTTTTATCGGAGGATATTTTGTTTTCAACATAGACGTCTATTGCCTTCCAAATATCATTTTTCAAATTGTGCAAGAATAATCTTAGCGAAAGGCTTCTTGAGGGGAAAGCTGTAACTCTGTGAAATGAATTCGCAAATCACAAAGAAGTTTCTCAGAAAGCTTCTTTCTAACTTTAACGACGGATATTTCCTTTGGCCCTTCAGTCTTCAAAGGGATCCGAAATAACAGTTCTCAGATTCCACAGAAATAAGACTGCCAAACAGCTCTACGAAATACAGCTGTAACTCAGTGAGTGGAAGTCATATATCACAAAGCAGTTTCTCAGAAAGCTTCTTTTCGGTTTTTAACTGAAGATATATCCTTTTTCACTATAGGTCACTATGAGCTTCCAAATATCACTTTGCATATTCCACAAGAACTGTCTTAGCGAAAGGCTTCTTGAAGGGAAACCTGTAACTCTGTGAGATGAATTAACAAAACACAAAGCAGTTTCTCAGAATGGTTCTTTTCAGTTTTTATCTTAGGATATTTACGTTTTCACCATCGACTTCTATGGGCTTACAAATATCACTTTGCAAATTCCACAAGAACAGTCTTAGCGAAAGGCTTCTAGAGGGGAAAGCTGAAACTCTGTGAGGTGAATTAACAGAATACAAAGCAGTTTCTCAGAAAGTTTCTTTCCAGTTTTTAACTGAAGGTATTTCCTTTTTCACCATAGCCCTCGACGGGCTTTCAAATATCACTTTGCAAATTCCACAAGAACAGTCTTAGCGAACGGCTTCTTGAGGGGAAAGCTGAAACTCTGTCAGATAAATTAACAGAACACAAAACAGTTTGTTGGAAAGCTTCTTTCCATTTTTGATCCGAGGACATTTCCTTTTACACCATAGCCCTCTCACGGCTTCCAAATATCACTTTGCAAATTCCATGAGAACCGTCTTAGCGAAAGACTTCTGGAGGGGAAAGCTGAAACTCTGTTATATGAATTAACAGAAAACAAAGCAGTTTCTCAGAAAGCTTCTTTCCAGTTTTTAATTGAAGATATTTCCTTTTTCACCATATCCCTCCATGGGCTTCCAAATATCACATTGCAAATTCCACAAGAACAGTCTTAGCGAAATGCTTCTTGAGGGGTAAGCTGTAACTCTGTGAGATGAATTAACAGAACACAAAGCAGTTTCTCAGAAAACTTCTTTCCAGTTTTTATGTGAGGAAATTTCCTTTTTAAACATACCCCTCTATGGGCTTCCAAATATCACTTTGTAAACTCCACAAGAACAGTCTTAGCGAAAGGATTCTTGATAGGAAAGCTGTAACTCTGTGCATGAATTAACAGAACACAAAGAAGTTTCTCAGAAAGCTTCTCTCCAGTTTTTAACTGAAGATATTTCCTTTTGCACCATAGCGCTCTATGGGCTTCCAAATATCTCTTTGGTAATTCCAGAAGAACAGTCTTAGTGAAGGGCTTCTTGAGGGTAGAGCTGTAATACTGTGAGATGAATTAACAAAACACAAAGCAGTTTCTCAGAAAGCTTCTTTCCAGTTTTTATGTGAGGAAATTTCCTTTTTAACCGTACCCCTCTATGGGCTTCCAAATATCACTTTGTAAACTCCACAAGAACAGTCTTAGCAAAAGGATTCGTGATAGGAAAGGTGTAACTCTGTGTATGAATTAACAGAACACAAAGCAGTCTCTCAGAAAGCTTCTCTCCAGTTTTTAACTGAAGATATTTCCATTTTCACCATAGCCCTCTATGAGCTTCCAAATATCATTTTGCAAATTTCACAACAACAGTCTTAATGAACGGCTTCTTGAGGGGAAAGCTATAACTCTGTGAGATGAATTAACGGTACGCAAAACAGTTTCTCAAAAAGCTTCTTTTCAGTTTTTATCTTAGGATATTTCCTTTTTCACCATAGCCCTCTATTGTTTTCCAAATATCACTTTGCAAATTCCACGAGAACAGTCTTAGCGAAAGGCCTCTTGAGGGGAAACTGTAGCTCTGTGAGATCAATTCACAGAACTCAAAGAAGTTTCTCAGAAAGCTTCTTTCACACTTTTAGTGGCGGATATTTCCTTTGGACCTATAGTCTTCAAAGAGATCCGAAGTAACATTTCTCAGATTCCACAGAAATAAGCCTAGCCAACAGTTCTACGAAATACAGCTGTTTCTCAGTGACAGGAAATCACATATCACAAAGCAGTTCCTCGGAAAGCTTCTTTTCACTTTTTAACTGAAGCTATATCCTTTTTCACCATAGCGACGTATGGACTTCCAAAGACCACTTTGGAAATTCCACAAGAACAGTCTTGGTGAAAGGCTTCTTGAGGGGAAAGCTGTAACTCTGTGAGATGAACTAAGAGAACACAAAACCGTTTCTCAGAAAGCTTCTTTCCAGTTTTTAACTGAAGATATTTCCCTTTTCACCATAGCCCTCTATGGGCTTCCAAATATCAATTTGAAAATAACACAAGATCAGTCTTAGTGAATGGCTTTTTGTTCGGAAAGCTGTAACTCTCTGAGATGAATTAACAAAACACAAAGCAGTTTCTCAGAAAGCTTCTTTTCAGTTTTTATCTTACGATATTTCCTTTTTCACCATAGTTCTCTAAGCACTTCCAAATATCACTTCGCAAATTTCACAAGAACAGTCTTAGTAAACGACTTCTTGAGGGGAATGCTGTACCTCTGTGAGATGGATTAACAGAACACAAAGCAGTTTCTCAGAAACGTTCTTTCCACTTTTTAACTGAAGATATTTCCTTTTTCCCCATAGCACTCTATGGGCTTCCAAATATCACTTTGCAAAATCCACGAGAACAGTCTTAGTGAACGGTTTCTTGAGGGGAAAGCTGTAAGTCTGTGAGATGAATTCAGAGAACACAAAGCAGTTTCTCAGAAATTTTCTTTTCAGTTTTTATCTTAGGATATTTTCTTTTTAACCATAGATCTCTATGGTTTTCCATATACCTTTTTCCAAATTCCACAAAAACAGCTTTCGCGAAAGTTTTCTTGAGGGGAAAGCCGTAATTCTGTGAGATGAATTAACAGAACACAAAGCAATTTCTCAGAAAGCTACTTTCCAGTTTTTATCTGAAGATATTTCCTTTACACCATGGTCCTCTATGGGCTTCCAAATATCACTTTGCAAATTCCACAAGAACAGTCTTACTGAACGACTTCTTGAGGGGAAAGCTGTAATTCTATAAGATGAATTAACAGAACACAAAGTCGTTTCTCAGAAAGCTTCTTTTCAGTTCTTATCTTAGGAAATTTCTTTTTCACCACAGCCCTCTATGGGCTTCCAAATGTCACTTTGCAAATTCCACAAGAACAGTCTTAGCGGAATGCTTCTTGAGGGGAAAGGTGTAACACTGTCAGATGAATTAACAGAACACAAAGCAGTTTCTCAGAAAACTTCTTTCCAGTTTATAACTGAAGATATTTCCTTTTTCACCATAGCCCCCTATGGGTTTCCAAATATCACTTTGAAAATTCCACAAGAACGGTCTTAATGAACGGTTTCTGGAGGGCAAAGCTGTAACTGTGTGAGATGAATTAACGGAACACAAAGTAGTTTCTCAAGAAGCTTCTTTCTAGTTTTCATCTGAGGACATTTCCTTT
>NW_027328163.1:0-52085 GCF_047675955.1 Chlorocebus sabaeus | reverse complement strand
CCCATAGAGGGCTATGGTGAAAAAGGAAATATCTTCCGTTTAAAAGTGGAAAGAAGCTTTCTGAGAAACTGCTCTGTGTTCTGTTGATTCATCTCACAGAGTTACATCTTTCCCTTCAAGAAGCCTTTCGCTAAGGCTGTTCTTGTGGAATTGGCAAAGGGATATTTGCAACCCCATGGAGGGCTATGGTGAAAAAGGAAATATCTTCCGTTCAAAACTGGAAAGAAGGTTTCTGCGAAACTGCTCTGTGTTCTGTTAATTCATCTCACAGAGTTACATCTTTCCCTTCAAGAAGCCTTTCGCTAAGACTGTTCTTGTGCAATTGGCAAAGGGATATTTTGAAGCTCATAGAGGGCTATGGTGAAAAAGGAAATATCTTCCGTTCAAAACTGGAAAGAAGCTTTCTGATAAACTGTTCTATGTTCTGTTAATTCATCTCACAGAGTTACATCTTTCCCTTCAAGAAGCCTTTCGCTAAGGCTGTTCTTGTGGAATTGGCAAAGGGATATTTGGAAGCCCATAGAGGGCTATGGTGAAAAAGGAAATATCTTCCGTTCAAAACTGGAAAGAAGCTTTCTGAGAAACTGCTCTGTGTTCTGTTAATTCATCTCACAGAGTTACATTTTTTCCCTTCAAGAAGCCTTTCGCTAAGGCTGTTCTTGGGGAATTGGCAAAGGGATATTTGGAAGCCCATAGAGGGCTAAGGTGAAAAACGATATATCTTCCGTTCAAAACTGGAAAGAAGCTTTCTGAGAAACTGCTCTGTGTTCTGTTAATTCATCTCACAGAGTCACATCTTTCCCTTCAAGAAGCCTTTCGCTAAGGCTGTTCTTCTGGAATTCCCAAAGGGATATTTGGAAGCCCATAGAGGGCTATGGTGAAAAAGGAATTATCTTCCTTTCAAAACTGGAAAGAAGCTTTCTGAGAAACTGCTTTGTGTTCTGTTAATTCATCTCTCAGAGTTACATCTTTCCCTTCAAGAAGCCTTTCACTAAGGCTGTTCTTGGGGAATTGGCAAAGGGATATTTGGAAGCCCATAGAGGGCTATGGTGAAAAAGGAAATATCTTCTGTTCAAAAGTGGAAAGAAGCTTTCTGAGAAACTGCTCTGTGTTCTGTTAATACATCTCACAGAGTTACATCTTTCCCTTCAAGAAGCCTTTCGCTAAGGCTGTTCTTGTGCAATTGGCAAAGGGATATTTTCGAAGCCCATAGAGGGCTATGGTGAAAAAGGAAATATCTTCCGTTCAAAACTGGAAAGAAGCTTTCTGAGAAACTGCTCTGTGTTCTGTTAACTCATCTCACAGAGTTACATCTTTCCCTTCAAGAAGCCTTTCGCTAAGGCTGTTCTTGTGGAATTGGCAAAGGGATATTTGGAAGCCCATAGAGGGCTATGGTGAAAAAGGAAATATCTTCCGTTCAAAAGTGGAAAGAAGCTTTCTGAGAAACTGCTCTGTGTTCTGTTAATTCATCTCACAAAGTTACATCTTGCCCTTCAAGAAGCCTTTCGCTAAGGCTGTTCTTGGGGAATTGGCAAAGGGATATTTGGAAGCCCATAGACGGCTATGGTGAAAAAGGAAATATCTTCCGTTCAAAACTGGAAAGAAGCTTTCTGAGAATCTGCTTTGTGTTCTGTTAATTCATCTCACAGAGTTACATGTTCCCCTTCAAGAAGCCTTTCGCTAAGGCTGTTCTTGTGCAATTGGCAAAGGGATATTTGGAAGCCCGTAGAGGGCTATGGTTGAAAAGGAAATATCTTACGTTCAAAACTGGAAAGAAGCTTTCTGAGAATCTGCTTTGTGTTCTGTTAATTCATCTCACAGAGTTACATCTTTCCCTTCAAGAAGCCTTTCGCTAAGGCTGTTCTTGTGGAATTGGCAAAGGGATATTTGGAAGCCCATAGAGGGCTATGGTGAAAAAGGAAATATCTTCCGTTCAAAACTGGAAAGAAGCTTTCTGAGAAACTGCTCTGTGTTCTGTTAATTCATCTCACAGAGTTGCATCTTTCCCTTCAAGAAGCCTTTCGCTAAGGCTGTTCTTGAGGAATTGGCAAAGGGATATTTGAAACCCCGTAGAGGGCTATGGTGAAAAAGGAAATATCTTCCGTTCAAAACTGGAAAGAAGCTTTCTGAGAAACTGCTCTGTGTTCTGTTAATTCAACTCACAGAGTTACATCTTTCCCTTCAAGAAGACTTTCGCTAAGTCTGTTCTTGGGGAATTGGAAAAGGGATATTTGGAAGCCCATAGAGGGCTATGGTGAAAAAGGAAATATCTTCCGTTCAAAACTGGAAAGAAGCTTTCTGAGAAACTGCTCTGTGTTCTGTTAATTCATCTCACAGAGTTACATCTTTCCCTTCAAGGAGACTTTCGCTAAGGCTGTTCTTGGGGAATTGGAAAAGGGATATTTGGAAGCCCATAGAGGGCTATGGTGAAAAAGGAAATATCTTCCGTTCAAAACTGGAAAGAAGCTTTCTGAGAAACTGCTCTGTGTTCTGTTAATTCATCTCACAGAGTTACATCTTTCTCTTGAAGAGGCCTTTCGCTAAGGCTGTTCTTGTGGAATTGGCAAAGGGATATTTGGAAGCCCATAGAGGGCTATGGTGAAAAAGGAAATATCTTCCGTTCAAAACTGGAAAGAAGCTTTCTGAGAAACTGCTCTGTGTTCTGTTAATTCATCTCACAGAGTTACATCTTTCCCTTCAAGAAGCCTTTCGCTAAGGCTGTTCTTGGGGAATTGGCAAAGGGATATTTGGAAGCCCATAGACGGCTATGGTGAAAAAGGAAATATCTTCCGTTCAAAACTGGAAAGAAGCTTTCTGAGAATCTGCTTTGTGTTCTGTTAATTCATCTCACAGAGTTACATCTTCCCCTTCAAGAAGCCTTTCGCTAAGGCTGTTCTTGTGGAATTGGCAAAGGGATATTTGGAAGCCCGTAGAGGGCTATGGTTGAAAAGGAAATATCTTACGTTCAAAACTGGAAAGAAGCTTTCTGAGAATCTGCTTTGTGTTCTGTTAATTCATCTCACAGAGTTACATCTTTCCCTTCAAGAAGCCTTTCGCTAAGGCTGTTCTTGTGGAATTGGCAAAGGGATATTTGGAAGCCCATAGAGGGCTATGGTGAAAAAGGAAATATCTTCCGTTTAAAAGTGGAAAGAAGCTTTCTGAGAAACTGCTCTGTGTTCTGTTGATTCATCTCACAGAGTTACATCTTTCCCTTCAAGAAGCCTTTCGCTAAGGCTGTTCTTGTGGAATTGGCAAAGGGATATTTGCAAGCCCATGGAGGGCTATGGTGAAAAAGGAAATATCTTCCGTTCAAAACTGGAAAGAAGGTTTCTGCGAAACTGCTCTGTGTTCTGTTAATTCATCTCACAGAGTTACATCTTTCCCTTCAAGAAGCCTTTCGCTAAGACTGTTCTTGTGCAATTGGCAAAGGGATATTTTGAAGCTCATAGAGGGCTATGGTGAAAAAGGAAATATCTTCCGTTCAAAACTGGAAAGAAGCTTTCTGAGAAACTGTTCTATGTTCTGTTAATTCATCTCACAGAGTTACATCTTTCCCTTCAAGAAGCCTTTCGTTAAGGCTGTTCTTGTGGAATTGGCAAAGGGACATTTGGAAGCCCATAGAGGGCTATGGTGAAAAAGGAAATATCTTACGTTCAAAACTGGAAAGAAGCTTTCTGAGAAACTGCTCTGTGTTCTGTTAATTCATCTCACAGAGTTACATCTTTCCCTTCAAGAAGCCTTTCGTTAAGGCTGTTCTTGTGGAACTGGCAAAGGGACATTTGGAAGCCCATAGAGGGCTATGGTGAAAAAGGAAATATCTTCCGTTCAAAACTGGAAAGAAGCTTTCTGAGAAACTGCTCTGTGTTCTGTTAATTCATCTCACAGAGTTACATCTTTCGCTTCAAGAAGACTTTCGTTAAGGCTGTTCTTGGGGAATTGGCAAAGGGATATTTGGAAGCCCATAGAGGGCTATGGTGAAAAAGCAAATATCTTCCGTTCAAAACTGGAAAGAAGCTTTCTGAGAAACTGCTCTGTGTTCTGTTAATTCATCTCAAAGAGTTACATCTTTCCCTTCAAGAAGCCTTTCGCTAAGGCTGTTCTTGTGGAATTGGCAAAGGGATATTTGGAAGCCCATAGACGGCTATGGTGAAAAAGGAAATATCTTCCGTTCAAAACTGGAAAGAAGCTTTCTGAGAAACTGCTCTGTGTTCTGTTAATTCATCTAACAGAGTTACATCTTTCCCTTCAAGAAGCCTTTCGCTAAGGCTGATCTTGTGGAATTGGCAAAGGGATATTTGGAAGCCCATAGACGGCTATGGTGAAAAAGGAAATATCTTCCGTTCAAAACTGGAAAGAAGCTTTCTGAGAAACTGCTCTGTGTTCTGTTAGTTCATCTCACAGAGTTACATCTTTCCCTTCAAGAAGCCTTTCGCTAAGGCTGTTCTTGTGGAATTGGCAAAGGGATATTTGGAAGCCCATAGAGGGCTATGGTGAAAAAGGAAATATCTTCCGTTCAAAACTGGAAAGAAGCTTTCTGAGAAACTGCTCTGTGTTCTGTTAATTCATCTCACAGAGTTACATCTTTCCCTTCAAGAAGCCTTTCGCTAAGGCTGTTCTTGTGGAATTGGAAAAGGGATATTTGGAAGCCCATAGAGGGCTATGGTGAAAAAGGAAGTATCTTCCGTTCAAAACTGGAAAGAAGCTTTCTGAGAAACTGCTCTGTGTTCTGTTAATTCATCTCACAGAGTTACATCTTTCTCTTCAAGAAGCCTTTCGCTAAGGCTGTTCTTGTGGAATTGGCAAAGGGATATTTGGAAGCCCTTAGAGGGCTATGGTGAAAAAGGAAATATCTTCCTTTCAAAACTGGAAAGAAGCTTTCTGAGTAACTGCTCTGTGTTCTGTTAATTCATCTCACAGAGTTACATCTTTCCCTTCAAGAACCCTTTCGCTAAGGCTGTTCTTGTGGAATTGGCAAAGGGATATTTGGAAGCCCATAGAGGGCTATGGTGAAAAAGGAATTATCTTCCGTTCAAAACTGGAAAGAAGCTTTCTGCGAAACTGCTCTGTGTTCTGTTAATTCATCTCACAGAGTTACATCTTTCCCTTCAAGAAGCCTTTCGCTAAGGTTGTTCTTGTGGAATTGGCAAAGGGATATTTGGAAGCCCATAGAGGGCTATGGTGAAAAAGGAAATATCTTCCTCTCAAAACTGGAAAGAAGCTTTCTGAGCAACTGCTCTGTGTTCTGTTAATTCATCTCACAGAGTTACATCTTTCCCTTCAAGAAGCCTTTCGCTAAGGCTGTTCTTGTGGAATTGGCAAAGGGATATTTGGAAGCCCATAGAGGGCTATGGTGAAAAAGGAAATATCTTCCGTTCAAAACTGGAAAGAAGCTTTCTGAGAAACTGCTCTGTGTTCTGTTAATTCATCTCACAGAGTTGCATCTTTCCCTTCAAGAAGCCTTTCGCTAAGGCTGTTCTTGAGGAATTGGCAAAGGGATATTTGAAAGCCCGTAGAGGGCTATGGTGAAAAAGGAAATATCTTCCGTTCAAAACTGGAAAGAAGCTTTCTGAGAAACTGCTCTGTGTTCTGTTAATTCAACTCACAGAGTTACATCTTTCCCTTCAAGAAGACTTTCGCTAAGTCTGTTCTTGGGGAATTGGAAAAGGGATATTTGGAAGCCCATAGAGGGCTATGGTGAAAAAGGAAATATCTTCCGTTCAAAACTGGAAAGAAGCTTTCTGAGAAACTGCTCTGTGTTCTGTTAATTCATCTCACAGAGTTACATCTTTCCCTTCAAGAAGACTTTCGCTAAGGCTGTTCTTGGGGAATTGGAAAAGGGATATTTGGAAGCCCATAGAGGGCTATGGTGAAAAAGGAAATATCTTCCGTTCAAAACTGGAAAGAAGCTTTCTGAGAAACTGCTCTGTGTTCTGGTAATTCATCTCACAGAGTTACATCTTTCTCTTGAAGAGGCCTTTCGCTAAGGCTGTTCTTGTGGAATTGGCAAAGGGATATTTGGAAGCCCATAGAGGGCTATGGTGAAAAAGGAAATATCTTCCGTTTAAAAGTGGAAAGAAGCTTTCTGAGAAACTGCTCTGTGTTCTGTTGATTCATCTCACAGAGTTACATCTTTCCCTTCAAGAAGCCTTTCGCTAAGGCTGTTCTTGTGGAATTGGCAAAGGGATATTTGCAAGCCCATGGAGGGCTATGGTGAAAAAGGAAATATCTTCCGTTCAAAACTGGAAAGAAGGTTTCTGCGAAACTGCTCTGTGTTCTGTTAATTCATCTCACAGAGTTACATCTTTCCCTTCAAGAAGCCTTTCGCTAAGACTGTTCTTGTGCAATTGGCAAAGGGATATTTTGAAGCTCATAGAGGGCTATGGTGAAAAAGGAAATATCTTCCGTTCAAAACTGGAAAGAAGCTTTCTGAGAAACTGTTCTATGTTCTGTTAATTCATCTCACAGAGTCACATCTTTCCCTTCAAGAAGCCTTTCGCTAAGGCTGTTCTTCTGGAATTCCCAAAGGGATATTTGGAAGCCCATAGAGGGCTATGGTGAAAAAGGAATTATCTTCCTTTCAAAACTGGAAAGAAGCTTTCTGAGAAACTGCTTTGTGTTCTGTTAATTCATCTCTCAGAGTTACATCTTTCCCTTCAAGAAGACTTTCACTAAGTCTGTTCTTGGGGAATTGGCAAAGGGATATTTGGAAGCCCATAGAGGGCTATGGTGAAAAAGGAAATATCTTCTGTTCAAAAGTGGAAAGAAGCTTTCTGAGAAACTGCTCTGTGTTCTGTTAATACATCTCACAGAGTTACATCTTTCCCTTCAAGAAGCCTTTCGCTAAGGCTGTTCTTGTGCAATTGGCAAAGGGATATTTTCGAAGCCCATAGAGGGCTATGGTGAAAAAGGAAATATCTTCCGTTCAAAACTGGAAAGAAGCTTTCTGAGAAACTGCTCTGTGTTCTGTTAACTCATCTCACAGAGTTACATCTTTCCCTTCAAGAAGCCTTTCGCTAAGGCTGTTCTTGTGGAATTGGCAAAGGGATATTTGGAAGCCCATAGAGGGCTTTGGTGAAAAAGGAAATATCTTCCGTTCAAAAGTGGAAAGAAGCTTTCTGAGAAACTGCTCTGTGTTCTGTTAATTCATCTCACAGAGTTACATCTTGCCCTTCAAGAAGCCTTTCGCTAAGGCTGTTCTTGGGGAATTGGCAAAGGGATATTTGGAAGCCCATAGACGGCTATGGTGAAAAAGGAAATATCTTCCGTTCAAAACTGGAAAGAAGCTTTCTGAGAATCTGCTTTGTGTTCTGTTAATTCATCTCACAGAGTTACATGTTCCCCTTCAAGAAGCCTTTCGCTAAGGCTGTTCTTGTGCAATTGGCAAAGGGATATTTGGAAGCCCGTAGAGGGCTATGGTTGAAAAGGAAATATCTTACGTTCAAAACTGGAAAGAAGCTTTCTGAGAATCTGCTTTGTGTTCTGTTAATTCATCTCACAGAGTTACATCTTTCCCTTCAAGAAGCCTTTCGCTAAGGCTGTTCTTGTGGAATTGGCAAAGGGATATTTGGAAGCCCATAGAGGGCTATGGTGAAAAAGGAAATATCTTCCGTTCAAAACTGGAAAGAAGCTTTCTGAGAAACTGCTCTGTGTTCTGTTAATTCATCTCACAGAGTTACATCTTTCCCTTCAAGAAGCCTTTCGCTAAGGCTGTTCTTGAGGAATTGGCAAAGGGATATTTGAAAGCCCGTAGAGGGCTATGGTGAAAAAGGAAATATCTTCCGTTCAAAACTGGAAAGAAGCTTTCTGAGAAACTGCTCTGTGTTCTGTTAATTCAACTCACAGAGTTACATCTTTCCCTTCAAGAAGACTTTCGCTAAGTCTGTTCTTGGGGAATTGGAAAAGGGATATTTGGAAGCCCTTAGAGGGCTATGGTGAAAAAGGAAATATCTTCCGTTCAAAACTGGAAAGAAGCTTTCTGAGAAACTGCTCTGTGTTCTGTTAATTCATCTCACAGAGTTACATCTTTCCCTTCAAGGAGACTTTCGCTAAGGCTGTTCTTGGGGAATTGGAAAAGGGATATTTGGAAGCCCATAGAGGGCTATGGTGAAAAAGGAAATATCTTCCGTTCAAAACTGGAAAGAAGCTTTCTGAGAAACTGCTCTG
Source organism: Chlorocebus sabaeus (assembly GCF_047675955.1). Lineage (NCBI taxonomy): Eukaryota > Metazoa > Chordata > Mammalia > Primates > Cercopithecidae > Chlorocebus > Chlorocebus sabaeus. The sequence goes on along the minus strand of NW_027328163.1, from coordinate 43,922 downwards.
TGTTCTGTTAATTCATCTCACAGAGTTACATCTTTCTCTTGAAGAGGCCTTTCGCTAAGGCTGTTCTTGTGGAATTGGCAAAGGGATATTTGGAAGCCCATAGAGGGCTATGGTGAAAAAGGAAATATCTTCCGTTCAAAACTGGAAAGAAGCTTTCTGAGAAACTGCTCTGTGTTCTGTTAATTCATCTCACAGAGTTACATCTTTCCCTTCAAGAAGCCTTTCGCTAAGGCTGTTCTTGGGGAATTGGCAAAGGGATATTTGGAAGCCCATAGACGGCTATGGTGAAAAAGGAAATATCTTCCGTTCAAAACTGGAAAGAAGCTTTCTGAGAATCTGCTTTGTGTTCTGTTAATTCATCTCACAGAGTTACATCTTCCCCTTCAAGAAGCCTTTCGCTAAGGCTGTTCTTGTGGAATTGGCAAAGGGATATTTGGAAGCCCGTAGAGGGCTATGGTTGAAAAGGAAATATCTTACGTTCAAAACTGGAAAGAAGCTTTCTGAGAATCTGCTTTGTGTTCTGTTAATTCATCTCACAGAGTTACATCTTTCCCTTCAAGAAGCCTTTCGCTAAGGCTGTTCTTGTGGAATTGGCAAAGGGACATTTGGAAGCCCATAGAGGGCTATGGTGAAAAAGGAAATATCTTACGTTCAAAACTGGAAAGAAGCTTTCTGAGAAACTGCTCTGTGTTCTGTTAATTCATCTCACAGAGTTACATCTTTCCCTTCAAGAAGCCTTTCGCTAAGGCTGTTCTTGGGGAATTGGCAAAGGGATATTTGGAAGCCCATAGAGGGCTAAGGTGAAAAACGATATATCTTCCGTTCAAAACTGGAAAGAAGCTTTCTGAGAAACTGCTCTGTGTTCTGTTAATTCATCTCACAGAGTCACATCTTTCCCTTCAAGAAGCCTTTCGCTAAGGCTGTTCTTCTGGAATTCCCAAAGGGATATTTGGAAGCCCATAGAGGGCTATGGTGAAAAAGGAATTATCTTCCTTTCAAAACTGGAAAGAAGCTTTCTGAGAAACTGCTTTGTGTTCTGTTAATTCATCTCTCAGAGTTACATCTTTCCCTTCAAGAAGACTTTCACTAAGGCTGTTCTTGGGGAATTGGCAAAGGGATATTTGGAAGCCCATAGAGGGCTATGGTGAAAAAGGAAATATCTTCTGTTCAAAAGTGGAAAGAAGCTTTCTGAGAAACTGCTCTGTGTTCTGTTAATACATCTCACAGAGTTACATCTTTCCCTTCAAGAAGCCTTTCGCTAAGACTGTTCTTGTGCAATTGGCAAAGGGATATTTTGAAGCTCATAGAGGGCTATGGTGAAAAAGGAAATATCTTCCGTTCAAAACTGGAAAGAAGCTTTCTGAGAAACTGTTCTATGTTCTGTTAATTCATCTCACAGAGTTACATCTTTCCCTTCAAGAAGCCTTTCGCTAAGGCTGTTCTTGTGGAATTGGCAAAGGGACATTTGGAAGCCCATAGAGGGCTATGGTGAAAAAGGAAATATCTTCCGTTCAAAACTGGAAAGAAGCTTTCTGAGAAACTGCTCTGTGTTCTGTTAATTCATCTCACAGAGTTACATCTTTCCCTTCAAGAAGCCTTTCGCTAAGGCTGTTCTTGTGGAATTGGCAAAGGGATATTTGGAAGCCCATAGAGGGCTAAGGTGAAAAACGATATATCTTCCGTTCAAAACTGGAAAGAAGCTTTCTGAGAGACTGCTCTGTGTTCTGTTAATTCATCTCACAGAGTCACATCTTTCCCTTCAAGAAGCCTTTCGCTAAGGCTGTTCTTCTGGAATTCCCAAAGGGATATTTGGAAGCCCATAGAGGGCTATGGTGAAAAAGGAATTATCTTCCTTTCAAAACTGGAAAGTAGCTTTCTGAGAAACTGCTTTGTGTTCTGTTAATTCATCTCTCAGAGTTACATCTTTCCCTTCAAGAAGACTTTCACTAAGGCTGTTCTTCGGGAATTGGCAAAGGGATATTTGGAAGCCCATAGAGGGCTATGGTGAAAAAGGAAATATCTTCTGTTCAAAAGTGGAAAGAAGCTTTCTGAGAAACTGCTCTGTGTTCTGTTAATACATCTCACAGAGTTACATCTTTCCCTTCAAGAAGCCTTTCGCTAAGGCTGTTCTTGTGCAATTGGCAAAGGGATATTTGGAAGCCCATAGAGGGCTATGGTGAAAAAGGAAATATCTTCCGTTCAAAACTGGAAAGAAGCTTTCTGAGAAACTGCTCTGTGTTCTGTTAACTCACCTCACAGAGTTACATCTTTCCCTTCAAGAAGCCTTTCGCTAAGGCTGTTCTTGTGCAATTGGCAAAGGGATATTTGGAAGCCCATAGAGGGCTATGGTGAAAAAGGAAATATCTTCCGTTCAAAAGTGGAAAGAAGCTTTCTGAGAAACTGTTCTGTGTTCTGTTAATTCATCTCACAGAGTTACATCTTTCCCTTCAAGAAGCCTTTCGCTAAGGCTGTTCTTGTGGAATTGGTAAAGGGATATTTGGAAGCCCATAGAGGGCTATGGTGAAAAAGGAAATATCTTCCTTTCAAAACTGGAAAGAAGCTTTCTGAGAAACTGCTCTGTGTTCTGTTAATTCATCTCACAGAGTTACATCTTTCCCTTCAAGAACCCTTTCGCTAAGGCTGTTCTTGTGGAATTGGCAAAGGGATATTTGGAAGCCCATAGAGGGCTATGGTGAAAAAGGAATTATCTTCCGTTCAAAACTGGAAAGAAGCTTTCTGCGAAACTGCTCTGTGTTCTGTTAATTCATCTCAGAGAGTTACATCTTTCCCTTCAAGAAGCCTTTCGCTAAGGCTGTTCTTGTGGAATTGGCAAAGGGATATTTGGAAGCCCATAGAGGGGTATGGTGAAAAAGGAAATATCTTCCGTTCAAAACTGGAAAGAAGCTTTCTGAGAAACTGCTCTGTGTTCTGTTGATACATCTCAAAGAGTTACATATTTCCCTTCAAGAAGCCTTTCGCTAAGGCTGTTCTTGTGGAATTGGCAAAGGGATATTTGGAAGCCCATAGAGGGCTATGGTGAAAAAGGAAATATCTTCCGTTCAAAACTGGAAAGAAGCTTTCTGAGAAACTGTTTTATGTTCTGTTAATTCATCTCACAGAGTTACATCTTTCCCTTCAAGAAGCCTTTCGCTAAGGCTGCTCTTGTGGAACTGGCAAAGGGACATTTGGAAGCCCATAGAGGGCTATGGTGAAAAAGGAAATATCTTCCGTTCAAAACAGGAAAGAATCTTTCTGAGAAACTGCTCTGTGTTCTGTTAATTCATCTCACAGAGTTACATCTTTCCCTTCAAGAAGCCTTTCGCTAAGGCTGTTCTTGTGCAATTGGCAAAGGGATATTTGGAAGCCCATAGAGGGCTATGGTGAAAAAGGAAATATCTTCCGTTCAAAACTGGAAAGAAGCTTTCTGAGAAACTGCTCTGTGTTCTGTTAATTCATCTCACAGAGTTACCTCTTTCCCTTCAAGAAGCCTTTCGCTAAGGCTGTTCTTGTGGAATTGGCAAAGGGATATTTGGAAGCCCATAGAGGGCTATGGTGAAAAAGGAAATATCTTCCGTTCAAAACTGGAAAGAAGCTTTCTGAGAAACTGCTCTGTGTTCTGTTAACTAATCTCACAGAGTTACATCTTTCCCTTCAAGAAGCCTTTCGCTAAGGCTGTTCTTGTGGAATTGGAAAAGGGATATTTGGAAGCCCATAGAGGGCTTTGGTGAAAAAGGAAATATCTTCCGTTCAAAACTGGAAAGAAGCTTTCTGAGAAACTGCTCTGTGTTCTGTTAATTCATCTCACAGAGTTACATCTTTCTCTTCAAGAAGCCTTTCGCTAAGGCTGTTCTTGTGGAATTGGCAAAGGGATATTTGGAAGCCCATAGAGGGCTATGGTGAAAAAGGAAATATCTTCCGTTCAAAACTGGAAAGAAGCTTTCTGAGAAACTGCTCTGTGTTCTGTTAATTCATCTCACAGAGTTACATCTTTCCCTTCAAGAAGCCTTTCGCTAAGGCTGTTCTTGGGGAATTGGCAAAGGGATATTTGGAAGCCCATAGAGGTCTATGGTGAAAAAGGAAATATCTTCCGTTCAAAACTGGAAAGAAGCTTTCTGAGAAACTGCTCTGTGTTCTGTTAATTCATCTCACAGAGTTACATCTTTCCCTTCAAGAAGCCTTTCGCTAAGGCTGTTCTTGTGGAATTCGCAAAGGGATATTTGGAAGCCCATAGAGGGCTATGGTGAAAAAGGAAATATCTTCCGTTGAAAACTGGAAAGAAGCTTTCTGAGACACTGCTCTGTGTTCTGTTAATTCATCTCACAGAGTTACATCTTTCCCTTCAAGAAGACTTTCACTAAGGCTGTTCTTGTGGAATTGGCAAAGGGATATTTGGAAGCCCATAGAGGGCTATGGTGAAAAAGGAAATATCTTCTGTACAAATGTGGAAAGAAGCTTTCTGAGAAACGGCTCTGTGTTCTGTTAATACATCTCACAGAGTTACATCTTTCCCTTCAAGAAGCCTTTCGCTAAGGCTGTTCTTGTGCAATTGGCAAAGGGATATTTGGAAGCCCATAGAGGGCTATGGTGAAAAAGGAAATATCTTCCGTTCAAAACTGGAAAGAAGCTTTCTGAGAAACTGTTTTATGTTCTGTTAATTCATCTCACAGAGTTACATCTTTCCCTTCAAGAAGCCTTTCGCTAAGGCTGTTCTTGTGGAATTGGCAAAGGGACATTTGGAAGCCCATAGAGGGCTATGGTGAAAAAGGAAATATCTTCCGTTCAAAACTGGAAAGAAGCTTTCTGAGAAACTGCTCTGTGTTCTGTTAATTCATCTCACAGAGTTACATCTTTCACTTCAAGAAGCCTTTCGCTGAGGCTGTTCTTGTGGAATTGGCAAAGGGATATTTGAAAGCCCATAGAGGGCTATGGTGAAAAAGGAAATATCTTCCGTTCAAAACTGGAAAGAAGCTTTCTGAGAAACTGCTCTGTGTTCTGTTAATTCATCTCACAGAGTTACATCTTTCGCTTCAAGAAGACTTTCGTTAAGGCTGTTCTTGGGGAATTGGAAAAGTGATATTTGGAAGCCCATAGAGGGCTATGGTGAAAAAGGAAATATCTTCCGTTCAAAACTGGAAAGAAGCTGTCTGAGAAACTGCTCTGTGATCTGTTAATTCATCTCAAAGAGTTAAATCTTTCCCTTCAAGAAGCCTTTCGCTAAGGCTGTTCTTGTGCAATTGGCAAAGGGATATTTGGAAGCCCATAGAGGGCTATGGTGAAAAAGGAAATATCTTCCATTCAAAACTGGAAAGAAGCTTTCTGAGAAACGGCTCTGTGTTCTGTTAATTCATCTCACAGAGTTACATCTTTCCCTTCAAGAAGCCTTTCGCTAAGGCTGTTCTTGGGGAATTGGCAAAGGGATATTTGGAAGCCCATAGAGGGCTATGGTGAAAAAGGAAATATCTTCCGCTCAAAACTGGAAAGAAGCTTTCTGAGCAACTGCTCTGTGTTCTGTTAATTCATCTCACAGAGTTACATCTTTCCCTTCAAGAAGCCTTTCGCTAAGGCTGTTCTTGTGGAATTGGCAAAGGGATATTTGGAAGCCCATAGAGGGCTATGGTGAAAAAGTAAATATCTTCCGTTCAAAACTGGAAAGAAGCTTTCTGAGAAACTGCTCTGTGTTCTGTTAATTCATCTCACAGAGTTACATCTTTCCCTTCAAGAAGCCTTTCGCTAAGGCTGTTCTTGTGGAATTGGAAAAGGGATATTTGGAAGCCCATAGAGGGCTTTGGTAAAAAAGGAAATATCTTCCGTTCAAAACTGGAAAGAAGCTTTCTGAGAAACTGCTCTGTGTTCTGTTAATTCATCTCACAGAGTTACATCTTTCTCTTCAAGAAGCCTTTCGCTAAGGCTGTTCTTGTGCAATTGGCAAAGGGATATTTGGAAGCCCATAGAGGGCTATGGTGAAAAAGGAAATATCTTCCATTCAAAACTGGAAAGAAGCTTTCTGAGAAACTGCTCTGTGTTCTGTTAATTCATCTCACAGAGTTACATCTTTCCCTTGAAGAAGCCTTTTGCTAATGCTGTTCTTGTGGAATTGGCAAAGGGATATTTGGAAGCCCATAGAGGGCTATGGTGAAAAAGAAAATATCTTCCGTTCAAAACTGGAAAGAAGCTTTCTGAGAAACTGCTCTGTGTTCTGTTAATTCATCTCACAGAGTTACATCTTTCCCTTCAAGAAGCCTTTCGCTAAGGCTGTTCTTGAGGAATTGGCAAAGGGATATTTGAAAGCCCGTAGAGGGCTATGGTGAAAAAGGAAATATCTTCCGTTCAAAACTGGAAAGAAGCTTTCTGAGAAACTGCTCTGTGTTCTGTTCATTCATCTCACAGAGTTACATATTTCCCTTCAAGAAGACGTTCGCTAAGTCTGTTCTTGGGGAATTGGAAAAGGGATATTTGGAAGCCCATAGAGGGCTATGGTGAAAAAGGAAATATCTTCCGTTCAAAACTGGAAAGAAGCTTTCTGAGAAACTGCTCTGTGTTCTGTTGATTCATCTCACAGAGTTACATCTTTCTCTTGAAGAAGCCTTTCGCTAAGGCTGTTCTTGTGGAATTGACAAAGGGATATTTGGAAGCCCATAGAGGGCTATGGTGAAAAAGGAAATATCTTCCGTTCAAAACTGGAAAGAAGCTTTCTGAGAAACTGCTCTGTGTTCTGTTAATTCATCTCACAGAGTGACATCTTTCCCTTCAAGAAGCCTTTCGCTAAGGCTGTTCTTGGGGAATTGGCAAAGGGATATTTGGAAGCCCATAGACGGCTATGGTGAAAAAGGAAATATCTTCCGTTCAAAACTGGAAAGAAGCTTTCAGAGAATCTGCTTTGTGTTCTGTTAATTCATCTCACGGAGTTACATCTTCCCCTTCAAGAAGCCTTTCGCTAAGGCTGTTCTTGTGGAATTGGCAAAGGGATATTTGGAAGCCCGTAGAGGGCTATGGTTGAAAAGGAAATATCTTACGTTCAAAACTGGAAAGAAGCTTTCTGAGAATCTGCTTTGTGTTCTGTTAATTCATCTCACAGAGTTACATCTTTCCCTTCAAGAAGCCTTTCGCTAAGGCTGTTCTTGTGGAATTGGCAAAGGGATATTTGGAAGCCCATAGAGGGCTATGGTGAAAAAGGAAATATCTTCCGTTCAAAACTGGAAAGAAGCTTTCTGAAAACTGCTCTGTGTTCTGTTAATTCATCTCACAGAGTTACATCTTTCCCTTGAAGAAGCCTTTTGCTAATGCTGTTCTTGTGGAATTGGCAAAGGGATATTTGGAAGCCCATAGAGGGCTATGGTGAAAAAGGAAATATCTTCCGTTCAAAACTGGAAAGAAGCTTTCTGAGAAACTGCTCTGTGTTCTGTTAATTCATCTCACAGAGTTACATCTTTCCCTTCAAGAGGCCTTTCGCTAAGGCTGTTCTTGAGGAATTGGCAAAGGGATATTTGAAAGCCCATAGAGGGCTATGGTGAAAAGGGAAATATCTTCCGTTCAAAACTGGAAAGAAGCTTTCTGAGAAACTGCTCTGTGTTCTGTTAATTCATCTCACAGAGTTACATCTTTCTCTTGAAGAGGCCTTTCGCTAAGGCTGTTCTTGTGGAATTGGCAAAGGGATATTTGGAAGCCCATAGAGGGCTATGGTGAAAAAGGAAATATCTTCCGTTCAAAACTGGAAAGAAGCTTTCTGAGAAACTGCTCTGTGTTCTGTTAATTCATCTCACAGAGTTACATCTTTCCCTTCAAGAAGCCTTTCGCTGAGGCTCTTCTTGGGGAATTGGCAAAGGGATATTTGGAAGCCCATAGACGGCTATGGTGAAAAAGGAAATATCTTCCGTTCAAAACTGGAAAGAAGCTTTCTGAGAATCTGCTTTGTGTTCTGTTAATTCATCTCACAGAGTTACATCTTCCCCTTCAAGAAGCCTTTCGCTAAGGCTGTTCTTGTGGAATTGGCAAAGGGATATTTGGAAGCCCGTAGAGGGCTATGGTTGAAAAGGAAATATCTTACGTTCAAAACTGGAAAGAAGCTTTCTGAGAATCTGCTTTGTGTTCTGTTAATTCATCTCACAGAGTTACATCTTTCCCTTCAAGAAGCCTTTCGCTAAGGCTGTTCTTGTGGAATTGGCAAAGGGATATTTGGAAGCCCATAGAGGGCTATGGTGAAAAAGGAAATATCTTCCGTTTAAAAGTGGAAAGAAGCTTTCTGAGAAACTGCTCTGTGTTCTGTTGATTCATCTCACAGAGTTACATCTTTCCCTTCAAGAAGCCTTTCGCTAAGGCTGTTCTTGTGGAATTCGCAAAGGGATATTTGGAAGCCCATGGAGGGCTATGGTGAAAAAGGAAATATCTTCCGTTCAAAACTGGAAAGAAGCTTTCTGCGAAACTGCTCTGTGTTCTGTTAATTCATCTCACAGAGTTCCATCTTTCCCTTCAAGAAGCCTTTCGCTAAGACTGTTCTTGTGGAATTGGCAAAGGGATATTTTGAAGCTCATAGAGGGCTATGGTGAAAAAGGAAATATCTTCCGTTCAAAACTGGAAAGAAGCTTTCTGAGAAACTGTTCTATGTTCTGTTAATTCATCTCACAGAGTTACATCTTTCCCTTCAAGAAGCCTTTCGCTAAGGCTGTTCTTGTGGAATTGGCAAAGGGACATTTGGAAGCCCATAGAGGGCTATGGTGAAAAAAGGAAATATCTTCCGTTCAAAACTGGAAAGAAGCTTTCTGAGAAACTGCTCTGAGTTCTGTTAATTCATCTCACAGAGTTACATCTTTCCCTTCAAGAAGCCTTTCGCTAAGGCTGTTCTTGTGGAATTGGCAAAGGGATATTTGGAAGCCCATAGAGGGCTAAGGTGAAAAACGATATATCTTCCGTTCAAAACTGGAAAGAAGCTTTCTGAGAAACTGCTCTGTGTTCTGTTAATTCATCTCACAGAGTCACATCTTTCCCTTCAAGAAGCCTTTCGCTAAGGCTGTTCTTCTGGAATTCCCAAAGGGATATTTGGAAGCCCATAGAGGGCTATGGTGAAAAAGGAATTATCTTCCTTTCAAAACTGGAAAGAAGCTTTCTGAGAAACTGCTTTGTGTTCTGTTAATTCATCTCTCAGAGTTACATCTTTCCCTTCAAGAAGACTTTCACTAAGGCTGTTCTTGGGGAATTGGCAAAGGGATATTTGGAAGCCCATAGAGGGCTATGGTGAAAAAGGAAATATCTTCTGTTCAAAAGTGGAAAGAAGCTTTCTGAGAAACTGCTCTGTGTTCTGTGAATACATCTCACAGAGTTACATCTTTCCCTTCAAGAAGCCTTTCGCTAAGGCTGTTCTTGTGCAATTGGCAAAGGGATATTTGGAAGCCCATAGAGGGCTATGGTGAAAAAGGAAATATCTTCCGTTCAAAACTGGAAAGAAGCTTTCTGAGAAACTGCTCTGTGTTCTGTTAACTCATCTCACAGAGTTACATCTTTCCCTTCAAGAAGCCTTTCGCTAAGGCTGTTCTTGTGCAATTGGCAAAGGGATATTTGGAAGCCCATAGAGGGCTATGGTGAAAAAGGAAATATCTTCCGTTCAAAAGTGGAAAGAAGCTTTCTGAGAAACTGCTCTGTGTTCTGTTAATTCATCTCACAGAGTTACATCTTGCCCTTCAAGAAGCCTTTCGCTAAGGCTGTTCTTGGGGAATTGGCAAAGGGATATTTGGAAGCCCATAGACGGCTATGGTGAAAAAGGAAATATCTTCCGTTCAAAACTGGAAAGAAGCTTTCTGAGAATCTGCTTTGTGTTCTGTTAATTCATCTCACAGAGTTACATCTTCCCCTTCAAGAAACCTTTCGCTAAGGCTGTTCTTGTGGAATTGGCAAAGGGATATTTGGAAGCCCGTAGAGGGCTATGGTTGAAAAGGAAATATCTTACGTTCAAAACTGGAAAGAAGCTTTCTGAGAATCTGCTTTGTGTTCTGTTAATTCATCTCACAGAGTTACATCTTTCCCTTCAAGAAGCCTTTCGCTATGGCTGTTCTTGTGGAATTGGCAAAGGGATATTTGGAAGCCCATAGAGGGCTATGGTGAAAAAGGAAATATCTTCCGTTTAAAAGTGGAAAGAAGCTTTCTGAGAAACTGCTCTGTGTTCTGTTGATTCATCTCACACAGTTACATCTTTCCCTTCAAGATGCCTTTCGCTAAGGCTGTTCTTGTGGAATTGGCAAAGGGATATTTGGAAGCCCATGGAGGGCTATGGTGAAAAAGGAAATATCTTCCGTTCAAAACTGGAAAGAAGCTTTCTGAGAAACTGCTCTGTGTTCTGTTAATTCATCTCACAGAGTTACATCTTTCCCTTCAAGAAGCCTTTCGCTAAGACTGTTCTTGTGCAATTGGCAAAGGGATATTTTGAAGCTCATAGAGGGCTATGGTGAAAAAGGAAATATCTTCCGTTCAAAACTGGAAAGAAGCTTTCTGAGAAACTGTTCTATGTTCTGTTAATTCATCTCACAGAGTTACATCTTTCCCTTCAAGAAGCCTTTCGCTAAGGCTGTTCTTGTGGAATTGGCAAAGGGACATTTGGAAGCCCATAGAGGGCTATGGTGAAAAAGGAAATATCTTCCGTTCAAAACTGGAAAGAAGCTTTCTGAGAAACTGCTCTGTGTTCTGTTAATTCATCTCACAGAGTTACATCTTTCCCTTCAAGAAGTCTTTCGCTAAGGCTGTTCTTGTGGAATTGGCAAAGGGATATTTGGAAGCCCATAGAGGGCTAAGGTGAAAAACGATATATCTTCCGTTCAAAACTGGAAAGAAGCTTTCTGAGAAACTGCTCTGTGTTCTGTTAATTCATCTCACAGAGTCACATCTTTCCCTTCAAGAAGCCTTTCGTTAAGGCTGTTCTTCTGGAATTCCCAAAGGGATATTTGGAAGCCCATAGAGGGCTATGGTGAAAAAGGAATTATCTTCCTTTCAAAACTGGAAAGAAGCTTTCTGAGAAACTGCTCTGTGTTCTGTTAATTCATCTCACAGAGTTACATCTTTCCCTTCAAGAAGTCTTTCGCTAAGGCTGTTCTTGTGGAATTCGCAAAGGGATATTTGGAAGCCCATAGAGGGCTATGGTGAAAAAGGAAATATCTTCCGTTCAAAACTGGAAAGAAGCTTTCTGAGAAACTGCTCTGTGTTCTGTTAATTCATCTCACAGAGTTACATCTTTCCCTTCAAGAAGACTTTCACTAAGGCTGTTCTTGTGGAATTGGCAAAGGGATATTTGGAAGCCCATAGAGGGCTATGGTGAAAAAGGAAATATCTTCTGTACAAATGTGGAAAGAAGCTTTCTGAGAAACGGCTCTGTGTTCTGTTAATACATCTCACAGAGTTACATCTTTCCCTTCAAGAAGCCTTTCGCTAAGGCTGTTCTTGTGCAATTGGCAAAGGGATATTTGGAAGCCCATAGAGGGCTATGGTGAAAAAGGAAATATCTTCCGTTCAAAACTGGAAAGAAGCTTTCTGAGAAACTGTTTTATGTTCTGTTAATTCATCTCACAGAGTTACATCTTTCCCTTCAAGAAGCCTTTCGCTAAGGCTGTTCTTGTGGAATTGGCAAAGGGACATTTGGAAGCCCATAGAGGGCTATGGTGAAAAAGGAAATATCTTCCGTTCAAAACTGGAAAGAAGCTTTCTGAGAAACTGCTCTGTGTTCTGTTAATTCATCTCACAGAGTTACATCTTTCACTTCAAGAAGCCTTTCGCTGAGGCTGTTCTTGTGGAATTGGCAAAGGGATATTTGAAAGCCCATAGAGGGCTATGGTGAAAAAGGAAATATCTTCCGTTCAAAACTGGAAAGAAGCTTTCTGAGAAACTGCTCTGTGTTCTGTTAATTCATCTCACAGAGTTACATCTTTCGCTTCAAGAAGACTTTCGTTAAGGCTGTTCTTGGGGAATTGGAAAAGTGATATTTGGAAGCCCATAGAGGGCTATGGTGAAAAAGGAAATATCTTCCGTTCAAAACTGGAAAGAAGCTGTCTGAGAAACTGCTCTGTGATCTGTTAATTCATCTCAAAGAGTTAAATCTTTCCCTTCAAGAAGCCTTTCGCTAAGGCTGTTCTTGTGGAATTGGCAAAGGGATATTTGGAAGCCCATAGACGGCTATGGTGAAAAAGGAAATATCTTCCGTTCAAAACTGGAAAGAAGCTTTCTGAGAAACTGCTCTGTGTTCTGTTAGTTCATCTCACAGAGTTACATCTTTCCCTTGAAGAAGCCTTTCGCTAAGGCTGTTCTTGTGGAATTGGCAAAGGGATATTTGGAAGCCCATAGAGGGCTATGGTGAAAAAGGAAATATCTTCCGTTCAAAACTGGAAAGAAGCTTTCTGAGAACCTGCTCTGTGTTCTGTTAATTCATCTCACAGAGTTACATCTTTCCCTTCAAGAAGCCTTTCGCTAAGGCTGATCTTGTGGAATTGGCAAAGGGATATTTGGAAGCCCATAGACGGCTATGGTGAAAAAGGAAATATCTTCCGTTCAAAACTGGAAAGAAGCTTTCTGAGAAACTGCTCTGTGTTCTGTTAGTTCATCTCACAGAGTTACATCTTTCCCTGCAGGAAGCCTTTCGCTAAGGCTGTTCTTGTGGAATTGGCAAAGGGATATTTGGAAGCCCATAGAGGGCTATGGTGAAAAAGGAAATATCTTCCGTTCAAAACTGGAAAGAAGCTTTCTGAGAAACTGCTCTGTGTTCTGTTAATTCATCTCACAGAGTTACATCTTTCCCTTCAAGAAGCCATTCGCTAAGGCTGTTCTTGTGGAATTGGCAAAGGGATATTTGGAAGCCCTTAGAGGGCTATGGTGAAAAAGGAAATATCTTCCGTTCAAAACTGGAAAGAAGCTTTCTGAGAAACTGCTCTGTGTTCTGTTAATTCATCTCACAGAGTTACATCTTTCCCTTCAAGAACCCTTTCGCTAAGGCTGTTCTTGTGGAATTGGCAAAGGGATATTTGGAAGCCCATAGAGGGCTATGGTGAAAAAGGAAATATCTTCCTTTCAAAACTGGAAAGAAGCTTTCTGCGAAACTGCTCTGTGTTCTGTTAATTCATCTCACAGAGTTACATCTTTCCCTTCAAGAAGCCTTTCGCTAAGGCTGTTATTGTGGAATTGGCAAAGGGATATTTGGAAGCCCATAGAGGGCTATGGTGAAAAAGGAAATATCTTCCGTTCAAAACTGGAAAGAAGCTTTCTGAGAAACTGCTCTGTGTTCTGTTAATTCATCTCACAGAGTTACATCTTTCCCTTCAAGAAGACTTTCGCTAAGGCTGTTCTTTGGGAATTGGCAAAGGGATATTTGGAAGCCCATAGAGGACTATGGTGAAAAAGGAAATATCTTCGTTCAAAACTGGAAAGAAGCTTTCTGAGAAACTGCTCTGTGTTCTGTTAACTAATCTCACAGAGTTACATCTTTCCCTTCAAGAAGCCTTTCGCTAAGGCTGTTCTTGTGGAATTGGAAAAGGGATATTTGGAAGCCCATAGAGGGCTATGGTGAAAAAGGAAATATCTTCCGTTCAAAACTGGAAAGAAGCTTTCTGAGAAACTGCTCTGTGTTCTGTTAATTCATCTCACAGAGTTACATCTTTCCCTTCAAGAAGCCTTTCGCTAAGGCTGTTCTTGTGGAATTGGCAAAGGGATATTTGGAAGCCCATAGAGGGCTATGGTGAAAAAGGAAATATCTTCCGTTCAAAACTGGAAAGAAGCTTTCTGAGAAACTGCTCTGTGTTCTGTTAATTCATCTCACAGAGTTACATCTTTCCCTTCAAGAAGCCTTTAGCTAAGGCTGTTCTTGTGGAATTCGCAAAGGGATATTTGGAAGCCCATAGAGGGCTATGGTGAAAAAGGAAATATCTTCCGTTCAAAACTGGAAAGAAGCTTTCTGAGAAACTGCTCTGTGTTCTGTTAATTCATCTCACAGAGTTACATCTTTCCCTTCAAGAAGACTTTCACTAAGGCTGTTCTTGTGGAATTGGCAAAGGGATATTTGGAAGCCCATAGAGGGCTATGGTGAAAAAGGAAATATCTTCTGTACAAATGTGGAAAGAAGCTTTCTGAGAAACTGCTCTGTGTTCTGTTAATACATCTCACAGAGTTACATCTTTCCCTTCAAGAAGCCTTTCGCTAAGGCTGTTCTTGTGCAATTGGCAAAGGGATATTTGGAAGCCCATAGAGGGCTATGGTGAAAAAGGAAATATCTTCCGTTCAAAACTGGAAAGAAGCTTTCTGAGAAACTGTTTTATGTTCTGTTAATTCATCTCACAGAGTTACATCTTTCCCTTCAAGAAGCCTTTCGCTAAGGCTGTTCTTGTGGAATTGGCAAAGGGACATTTGGAAGCCCATAGAGGGCTACGGTGAAAAAGGAAATATCTTCCGTTCAAAACTGGAAAGAAGCTTTCTGAGAAACTGCTCTGTGTTCTGTTAATTCATCTCACAGAGTTACATCTTTCACTTCAAGAAGCCTTTCGCTGAGGCTGTTCTTGTGGAATTGGCAAAGGGATATTTGAAAGCCCATAGAGGGCTATGGTGAAAAGGGAAATATCTTCCGTTCAAAATTGGAAAGAAGCTTTCTGAGAAACTGCTCTGTGTTCTGTTAATTCATCTCACAGAATTACATCTTTCCCTTCAAGAAGACTTTCGCTAAGGCTGTTCTTCGGGAATTGGAAAAGGGATATTTGGAAGCCCATAGAGGGCTATGGTGAAAAAGGAAATATCTTCCGTTCAAAACTGAAAAGAAGCTTTCTGAGAAACTGCTCTGTGTTCTGTTAATTCATCTCACAGAGTTACATCTTTCCCTTCAAGAAGACTTTCGCTAACGCAGTTCTTGGGGAATTGGCAAAGGGATATTTGGAAGCCCATAGAGGGCTATGGTGAAAAAGGAAATATCTTCCGTTCAAAACTGGAAAGAAGCTTTCTGAGAAACTGCTCTGTGTTCTGTTAATTCATCTCACAGAGTTACATCTTTCTCTTCAAGAAGCCTTTCGCTAAGGCTGTTCTTGTGGAATTGGCATAGGGATATTTGGAAGCCCATAGAGGGCTATGGTGAAAAAGGAAATATCTTCCGTTCAAAACTGGAAAGAAGCTTTCTGAGAAACTGCTCTGTGTTCTGTTAATTCATCTCACAGAGTTACATCTTTCCCTTCAAGAAGCCTTTCGCTAAGGCTGTCTTGGGGAATTGGCAAAGGGATATTTGGAAGCCCATAGACGGCTATGGTGAAAAAGGAAATATCTTACGTTCAAAACTGGAAAGAAGCTTTCTGAGAATCTGCTTTGTGTTCTGTTAATTCATCTCACAGAGTTACATCTTTCCCTTCAAGAAGCCTTTCGCTAAGGCTGTTCTTGTGGAATTGGCAAAGGGATATTTGGAAGCCCATAGAGGGCTATGGTGAAAAAGGAAATATCTTCCGTTCAAAACTGGAAAGAAGCTTTCTGAGAAACTGCTCTGTGTTCTGTTAATTCATCTCACAGAGTTACATCTTTCCCTTCAAGAAGCCTTTCGCTAAGGCTGTTCTTGTGGAATTGGCAAAGGGATATTTGGAAGCCCATAGAGGGCTATGGTGAAAAAGGAAATATCTTCCGTTCAAAACTGGAAAGAAGTTTTCTGAGAAACTGCTCTGTGTTCTGTTAATTCATCTCACAGAGTTACCTCTTTCCCTTCAAGAAGCCTTTCGCTAAGGCTGTTCTTGGGGAATTGGCAAAGGGATATTTGGAAGCCCATAGAGGGCTATGGTGAAAAAGGAAATATCTTCTGTTCAAAAGTGGAAAGAAGCTTTCTGAGAAACTGCTCTGTGTTCTGTTGATACATCTCAAAGAGTTACATATTTCCCTTCAAAAAGCCTTTCGCTAAGGCTGTTCTTGTGCAATTGGCAAAGGGATATTTGGAAGCCCATAGAGGGCTATGGTGAAAAAGGAAATATCTTCCGTTCAAAACTGGAAAGAAGCTTTCTGAGAAACTGCTCTGTGTTCTGTTAATTCATCTCACAGAGTTACATCTTTCCCTTCAAGAAGCCTTTCGCTAAGGCTGTTCTTGTGGAATTGGCAAAGGGATATTTGGAAGCCCATAGAGGGCTAAGGTGAAAAACGATATATCTTCCGTTGAAAACTGGAAAGAAGCTTTCTGAGAAACTGCTCTGTGTTCTGTTAATTCATCTCACAGAGTCACATCTTTCCCTTCAAGAAGCCTTTCGCTAAGGCTGTTCTTCTGGAATTCCCAAAGGGATATTTGGAAGCCCATAGAGGGCTATGGTGAAAAAGGAATTATCTTCCTTTCTAAACTGGAAAGAAGCTTTCTGAGAAACTGCTCTGTGTTCTCTTAATTCATCTCACAGAGTTACATCTTTCCCTTCAAGAAGCCTTTCGCTAAGGCTGTTCTTGTGGAATTCGCAAAGGGATATTTGGAAGCCCATAGAGAGCTATGGTGAAAAAGGAAATATCTTCCGTTCAAAACTGGAAAGAAGCTTTCTGAGAAACTGCTCTGTGTTCTGTTAATTCATCTCACAGAGTTACATCATTCCCTTCAAGAAGACTTTCACTAAGGCTGTTCTTGTGGAATTGGCAAAGGGATATTTGGAAGCCCATAGAGGGCTATGGTGAAAAAGGAAATATCTTCTGTACAAATGTGGAAAGAAGCTTTCTGAGAAACGGCTCTGTGTTCTGTTAATACATCTCACAGAGTTACATCTTTCCCTTCAAGAAGCCTTTCGCTAAGGCTGTTCTTGTGCAATTGGCAAAGGGATATTTGGAAGCCCATAGAGGGCTATGGTGAAAAAGGAAATATCTTCCGTTCAAAACTGGAAAGAAGCTTTCTGAGAAACTGTTTTATGTTCTGTTAATTCATCTCACAGAGTTACATCTTTCCCTTCAAGAAGCCTTTCGCTAAGGCTGTTCTTGTGGAATTGGCAAAGGGACAATTGGAAGCCCATAGAGGGCTATGGTGAAAAAGGAAATATCTTCCGTTGAAAACTGGAAAGAAGCTTTCTGAGAAACTGCTCTGTGTTCTGTTAATTCATCTCACAGAGTTACATCTTTCACTTCAAGAAGCCTTTCGCTGAGGCTGTTCTTGTGGAATTGGCAAAGGGATATTTGAAAGCCCATAGAGGGCTATGGTGAAAAAGGAAATATCTTCCGTTCAAAACTGGAAAGAAGCTTTCTGAGAAACTGCTCTGTGTTCTGTTAATTCATCTCACAGAGTTACATCTTTCGCTTCAAGAAGACTTTCGTTAAGGCTGTTCTTGGGGAATTGGAAAAGTGATATTTGGAAGCCCATAGAGGGCTATGGTGAAAAAGGAAATATCTTCCGTTCAAAACTGGAAAGAAGCTGTCTGAGAAACTGCTCTGTGATCTGTTAATTCATCTCAAAGAGTTAAATCTTTCCCTTCAAGAAGCCTTTCGCTAAGGCTGTTCTTGTGGAATTGGCAAAGGGATATTTGGAAGCCCATAGACGGCTATGGTGAAAAAGGAAATATCTTCCGTTCAAAACTGGAAAGAAGCTTTCTGAGAAACTGCTCTGTGTTCTGTTAGTTCATCTCACAGAGTTACATCTTTCCCTTGAAGAAGCCTTTCGCTAAGGCTGTTCTTGTGGAATTGGCAAAGGGATATTTGGAAGCCCATAGAGGGCTATGGTGAAAAAGGAAATATCTTCCGTTCAAAACTGGAAAGAAGCTTTCTGAGAACCTGCTCTGTGTTCTGTTAATTCATCTCACAGAGTTACATCTTTCCCTTCAAGAAGCCTTTCGCTAAGGCTGATCTTGTGGAATTGGCAAAGGGATATTTGGAAGCCCATAGACGGCTATGGTGAAAAAGGAAATATCTTCCGTTCAAAACTGGAAAGAAGCTTTCTGAGAAACTGCTCTGTGTTCTGTTAGTTCATCTCACAGAGTTACATCTTTCCCTGCAGGAAGCCTTTCGCTAAGGCTGTTCTTGTGGAATTGGCAAAGGGATATTTGGAAGCCCATAGAGGGCTATGGTGAAAAAGGAAATATCTTCCGTTCAAAACTGGAAAGAAGCTTTCTGAGAAACTGCTCTGTGTTCTGTTAATTCATCTCACAGAGTTACATCTTTCCCTTCAAGAAGCCATTCGCTAAGGCTGTTCTTGTGGAATTGGCAAAGGGATATTTGGAAGCCCTTAGAGGGCTATGGTGAAAAAGGAAATATCTTCCGTTCAAAACTGGAAAGAAGCTTTCTGAGAAACTGCTCTGTGTTCTGTTAATTCATCTCACAGAGTTACATCTTTCCCTTCAAGAACCCTTTCGCTAAGGCTGTTCTTGTGGAATTGGCAAAGGGATATTTGGAAGCCCATAGAGGGCTATGGTGAAAAAGGAAATATCTTCCGTTCAAAACTGGAAAGAAGCTTTCTGAGAAACTGCTCTGTGTTCTGTTAATTCATCTCACAGAGTTACATCTTTCCCTTCAAGAAGCCTTTCGCTAAGGCTGTTCTTGTGGAATTCGCAAAGGGATATTTGGAAGCCCATAGAGGGCTATGGTGAAAAAGGAAATATCTTCCGTTCAAAACTGGAAAGAAGCTTTCTGAGAAACTGCTCTGTGTTCTGTTAATTCATCTCACAGAGTTACATCTTTCCCTTCAAGAAGACTTTCACTAAGGCTGTTCTTGTGGAATTGGCAAAGGGATATTTGGAAGCCCATAGAGGGCTATGGTGAAAAAGGAAATATCTTCTGTACAAATGTGGAAAGAAGCTTTCTGAGAAACTGCTCTGTGTTCTGTTAATACATCTCACAGAGTTACATCTTTCCCTTCAAGAAGCCTTTCGCTAAGGCTGTTCTTGTGCAATTGGCAAAGGGATATTTGGAAGCCCATAGAGGGCTATGGTGAAAAAGGAAATATCTTCCGTTCAAAACTGGAAAGAAGCTTTCTGAGAAACTGTTTTATGTTCGGTTAATTCATCTCACAGAGTTACATCTTTCCCTTCAAGAAGCCTTTCGCTAAGGCTGTTCTTGTGGAATTGGCAAAGGGACATTTGGAAGCCCATAGAGGGCTATGGTGAAAAAGGAAATATCTTCCGTTCAAAACTGGAAAGAAGCTTTCTGAGAAACTGCTCTGTGTTCTGTTAATTCATCTCACAGAGTTACATCTTTCACTTCAAGAAGCCTTTCGCTGAGGCTGTTCTTGTGGAATTGGCAAAGGGATATTTGAAAGCCCATAGAGGGCTATGGTGAAAAAGGAAATATCTTCCGTTCAAAACTGGAAAGAAGCTTTCTGAGAAACTGCTCTGTGTTCTGTTAATTCATCTCACAGAGTTACATCTTTCCCTTCAAGAAGACTTTCACTAAGGCTGTTCTTGTGGAATTGGCAAAGGGATATTTGGAAGCCCATAGAGGGCTATGGTGAAAAAGGAAATATCTTCTGTACAAATGTGGAAAGAAGCTTTCTGAGAAACTGCTCTGTGTTCTGTTAATACATCTCACAGAGTTACATCTTTCCCTTCAAGAAGCCTTTCGCTAAGGCTGTTCTTGTGCAATTGGCAAAGGGATATTTGGAAGCCCATAGAGGGCTATGGTGAAAAAGGAAATATCTTCCGTTCAAAACTGGAAAGAAGCTTTCTGAGAAACTGTTTTATGTTCTGTTAATTCATCTCACAGAGTTACATCTTTCCCTTCAAGAAGCCTTTCGCTAAGGCTGTTCTTGTGGAATTGGCAAAGGGACATTTGGAAGCCCATAGAGGGCTATGGTGAAAAAGGAAATATCTTCCGTTCAAAACTGGAAAGAAGCTTTCTGAGAAACTGCTCTGTGTTCTGTTGATTCACCTCACAGAATTACATCTTTCCCTTCAAGAAGACTTTCGCTAAGGCTGTTCTTGTGGAATTGGCAAAGGGATATTTGGAAGCCCATAGAGGGCTATGGTGAAAAAGGAAATATCTTCCGTTCAAAACTGGAAAGAAGCTTTCTGAGAAACTGCTCTGTGTTCTGTTAATTCATCTCACAGAGTTACATCTTTCTCTTGAAGAGGCCTTTCGCTAAGGCTGTTCTTGTGGAATTGGCAAAGGCATATTTGGAAGCCCATAGAGGGCTATGGTGAAAAAGGAAATATCTTCCGTTCAAAACTGGAAAGAAGCTTTCTGAGAAACTGCTCTGTGTTCTGTTAATTCATCTCACAGAGTTACATCTTTCCCTTCAAGAAGCCTTTCGCTAAGGCTGTTCTTGGGGAATTGGCAAAGGGATATTTGGAAGCCCATAGACGGCTATGGTGAAAAAGGAAATATCTTCCGTTCAAAACTGGAAAGAAGCTTTCTGAGAATCTGCTTTGTGTTCTGTTAATTCATCTCACAGAGTTACATCTTCCCCTTCAAGAAGCCTTTCGCTAAGGCTGTTCTTGTGGAATTGGCAAAGGGATATTTGGAAGCCCGTAGAGGGCTATGGTTGAAAAGGAAATATCTTACGTTCAAAACTGGAAAGAAGCTTTCTGAGAATCTGCTTTGTGTTCTGTTAATTCATCTCACAGAGTTACATCTTTCCCTTCAAGAAGCCTTTCGCTAAGGCTGTTCTTGTGGAATTGGCAAAGGGATATTTGGAAGCCCATAGAGGGCTATGGTGAAAAAGGAAATATCTTCCGTTTAAAAGTGGAAAGAAGCTTTCTGAGAAACTGCTCTGTGTTCTGTTGATTCATCTCACAGAGTTACATCTTTCCCTTCAAGAAGCCTTTCGCTAAGGCTGTTCTTGTGGAATTGGCAAAGGGATATTTGGAAGCCCATGGAGGGCTATGGTGAAAAAGGAAATATCTTCCGTTCAAAACTGGAAAGAAGCTTTCTGCGAAACTGCTCTGTGTTCTGTTAATTCATCTCACAGAGTTACATCTTTCCCTTCAAGAAGCCTTTCGCTAAGACTGTTCTTGTGCAATTGGCAAAGGGATATTTTGAAGCTCTTAGAGGGCTATGGTGAAAAAGGAAATATCTTCCGTTCAAAACTGGAAAGAAGCTTTCTGAGAAACTGTTCTATGTTCTGTTAATTCATCTCACAGAGTTACATCTTTCCCTTCAAGAAGCCTTTCGCTAAGGCTGTTCTTGTGGAATTGGCAAAGGGACATTTGGAAGCCCATAGAGGGCTATGGTGAAAAAGGAAATATCTTCCGTTCAAAACTGGAAAGAAGCTTTCTGAGAAACTGCTCTGTGTTCTGTTAATTCATCTCACAGAGTTACATCTTTCCCTTCAAGAAGCCTTTCGCTAAGGCTGTTCTTGTGGAATTGGCAAAGGGATATTTGGAAGCCCATAGAGGGCTAAGGTGAAAAACGATATATCTTCCGTTCAAAACTGGAAAGAAGCTTTCTGAGAAACTGCTCTGTGTTCTGTTAATTCATCTCACAGAGTCACATCTTTCCCTTCAAGAAGCCTTTCGCTAAGGCTGTTCTTCTGGAATTCCCAAAGGGATATTTGGAAGCCCATAGAGGGCTATGGTGAAAAAGGAATTATCTTCCTTTCAAAACTGGAAAGAAGCTTTCTGAGAAACTGCTTTGTGTTCTGTTAATTCATCTCTCAGAGTTACATCTTTCCCTTCAAGAAGACTTTCACTAAGGCTGTTCTTGGGGAATTGGCAAAGGGATATTTGGAAGCCCATAGAGGGCTATGGTGAAAAAGGAAATATCTTCTGTTCAAAAGTGGAAAGAAGCTTTCTGAGAAACTGCTCTGTGTTCTGTTAATACATCTCACAGAGTTACATCTTTCCCTTCAAGAAGCCTTTCGCTAAGGCTGTTTTTGTGCAATTGGCAAAGGGATATTTGGAAGCCCATAGAGGGTTATGGTGAAAAAGGAAATATCTTCCGTTCAAAACTGGAAAGAAGCTTTCTGAGAAACTGCTCTGTGTTCTGTTAACTCATCTCACAGAGTTACATCTTTCCCTTCAAGAAGCCTTTCGCTAAGGCTGTTCTTGTGCAATTGGCAAAGGGATATTTGAAAGCCCATAGAGGGCTATGGTGAAAAAGGAAATATCTTCCGTTCAAAAGTGGAAAGAAGCTTTCTGAGAAACTGCTCTGTGTTCTGTTAATTCATCTCACAGAGTTACATCTTGCCCTTCAAGAAGACTTTCGCTAAGGCTGTTCTTGGGGAATTGGCAAAGGGATATTTGGAAGCCCATAGACGGCTATGGTGAAAAAGGAAATATCTTCCGTTCAAAACTGGAAAGAAGCTTTCTGAGAATCTGCTTTGTGTTCTGTTAATTCATCTCACAGAGTTACATCTTCCCCTTCAAGAAGCCTTTCGCTAAGGCTGTTCTTGTGGAATTGGCAAAGGGATATTTGGAAGCCCGTAGAGGGCTATGGTTGAAAAGGAAATATCTTACGTTCAAAACTGGAAAGAAGCTTTCTGAGAATCTGCTTTGTGTTCTGTTAATTCATCTCACAGAGTTACATCTTTCCCTTCAAGAAGCCTTTCGCTAAGGCTGTTCTTGTGCAATTGGCAAAGGGATATTTGGAAGCCCATAGAGGGCTATGGTGAAAAAGGAAATATCTTCCGTTTAAAAGTGGAAAGAAGCTTTCTGAGAAACTGCTCTGTGTTCTGTTGATTCATCTCACAGAGTTACATCTTTCCCTTCAAGAAGCCTTTCGCTAAGGCTGTTCTTGTGGAATTGGCAAAGGGATATTTGGAAGCCCATGGAGGGCTATGGTGAAAAAGGAAATATCTTCCGTTCAAAACTGGAAAGAAGCTTTCTGAGAAACTGCTCTGTGTTCTGTTAATTCATCTCACAGAGTTACATCTTTCCCTTCAAGAAGCCTTTCGCTAAGACTCTTCTTGTGCAATTGGCAAAGGGATATTTTGAAGCTCATAGAGGGCTATGGTGAAAAAGGAAATATCTTCCGTTCAAAACTGGAAAGAAGCTTTCTGAGAAACTCTTCTATGTTCTGTTAATTCATCTCACAGAGTTACATCTTTCCCTTCAAGAAGCCTTTCGCTAAGGCTGTTCTTGTGGAATTGGCAAAGGGACATTTGGAAGCCCATAGAGGGCTATGGTGAAAAAGGAAATATCTTCCGTTCAAAACTGGAAAGAAGCTTTCTGAGAAACTGCTCTGTGTTCTGTTAATTCATCTCACAGAGTCACATCTTTCCCTTCAAGAAGCCTTTCGCTAAGGCTGTTCTTCTGGAATTCCCAAAGGGATATTTGGAAGCCAATAGAGGGCTATGGTGAAAAAGGAATTATCTTCCTTTCAAAACTGGAAAGAAGCTTTCTGAGAAACTGCTTTGTGTTCTGTTAATTCATCTCTCAGAGTTACATCTTTCCCTTCAAGAAGACTTTCACTAAGGCTGTTCTTGGGGAATTGGCAAAGGGATATTTGGAAGCCCATAGAGGGCTATGGTGAAAAAGGAAATATCTTCTGTTCAAGAGTGGAAAGAAGCTTTCTGAGAAACTGCTCTGTGTTCTGTTAATACATCTCACAGAGTTACATCTTTCCCTTCAAGAAGCCTTTCGCTAAGGCTGTTCTTGTGCAATTGGCAAAGGGATATTTGGAAGCCCATAGAGGGCTATGGTGAAAAAGGAAATATCTTGCGTTCAAAACTGGAAAGAAGCTTTCTGAGAAACTGCTCTGTGTTCTGTTAACTCATCTCACAGAGTTACATCTTTCCCTTCAAGAAGCCTTTCGCTAAGGCTGTTCTTGTGCAATTGGCAAAGGGATATTTGGAAGCCCATAGAGGGCTATGGTGAAAAAGGAAATATCTTCCGTTCAAAAGTGGAAAGAAGCTTTCTGAGAAACTGCTCTGTGTTCTGTTAATTCATCTCACAGAGTTACATCTTTCCCTTCAAGAAGCCTTTCGCTAAGGCTGTTCTTGGTGAATTGGCAAAGGGATATTTGGAAGCCCATAGACGGCTATGGTGAAAAAGGAAATATCTTCCGTTCAAAACTTTAAAGAAGCTTTCTGAGAATCTGCTTTGTGTTCTGTTAATTCATCTCACAGAGTTACATCTTTCCCTTCAAGAAGCCTTTCGCTAAGGCTGTTCTTGTGTAATTGGCAAAGGGATATTTGGAAGCCCTTAGAGGGCTATGGTGAAAAAGGAAATATCTTCCGTTCAAAACTGGAAAGAAGCTTTCTGAGAAACTGCTCTGTGTTCTGTTAATTCATCTCACAGAGTTACATCTTTCCCTTCAAGAAGACTTTCACTAAGGCTGTTCTTGTGGAATTGGCAAAGGGATATTTGGAAGCCCATAGAGGGCTATGGTGAAAAAGGAAATATCTTCTGTACAAATGTGGAAAGAAGCTTTCTGAGAAACTGCTCTGTGTTCTGTTAATACATCTCACAGAGTTACATCTTTCCCTTCATGAAGCCTTTCGCTAAGGCTGTTCTTGTGCAATTGGCAAAGGGATATTTGGAAGCCCATAGAGGGCTATGGTGAAAAAGGAAATATCTTCCGTTCAAAACTGGAAAGAAGCTTTCTGAGAAACTGTTTTATGTTCTGTTAATTCATCTCACAGAGTTACATCTTTCCCTTCAAGAAGCCTTTCGCTAAGGCTGTTCTTGTGGAATTGGCAAAGGGACATTTGGAAGCCCATAGAGGGCTACGGTGAAAAAGGAAATATCTTCCGTTCAAAACTGGAAAGAAGCTTTCTGAGAAACTGCTCTGTGTTCTGTTAATTCATCTCACAGAGTTACATCTTTCACTTCAAGAAGCCTTTCGCTGAGGCTGTTCTTGTGGAATTGGCAAAGGGATATTTGAAAGCCCATAGAGGGCTATGGTGAAAAGGGAAATATCTTCCGTTCAAAATTGGAAAGAAGCTTTCTGAGAAACTGCTCTGTGTTCTGTTAATTCATCTCACAGAATTACATCTTTCCCTTCAAGAAGACTTTCGCTAAGGCTGTTCTTCGGGAATTGGAAAAGGGATATTTGGAAGCCCATAGGGGCTATGGTGAAAAAGGAAATATCTTCCGTTCAAAACTGAAAAGAAGCTTTCTGAGAAACTGCTCTGTGTTCTGTTAATTCATCTCACAGAGTTACATCTTTCCCTTCAAGAAGACTTTCGCTAACGCAGTTCTTGGGGAATTGGCAAAGGGATATTTGGAAGCCCATAGAGGGCTATGGTGAAAAAGGAAATATCTTCCGTTCAAAACTGGAAAGAAGCTTTCTGAGAAACTGCTCTGTGTTCTGTTAATTCATCTCACAGAGTTACATCTTTCTCTTCAAGAAGCCTTTCGCTAAGGCTGTTCTTGTGGAATTGGCATAGGGATATTTGGAAGCCCATAGAGGGCTATGGTGAAAAAGGAAATATCTTCCGTTCAAAACTGGAAAGAAGCTTTCTGAGAAACTGCTCTGTGTTCTGTTAATTCATCTCACAGAGTTACATCTTTCCCTTCAAGAAGCCTTTCGCTAAGGCTGTCTTGGGGAATTGGCAAAGGGATATTTGGAAGCCCATAGACGGCTATGGTGAAAAAGGAAATATCTTACGTTCAAAACTGGAAAGAAGCTTTCTGAGAATCTGCTTTGTGTTCTGTTAATTCATCTCACAGAGTTACATCTTTCCCTTCAAGAAGCCTTTCGCTAAGGCTGTTCTTGTGGAATTGGCAAAGGGATATTTGGAAGCCCATAGAGGGCTATGGTGAAAAAGGAAATATCTTCCGTTCAAAACTGGAAAGAAGCTTTCTGAGAAACTGCTCTGTGTTCTGTTAATTCATCTCACAGAGTTACATCTTTCCCTTCAAGAAGCCTTTCGCTAAGGCTGTTCTTGTGGAATTGGCAAAGGGATATTTGGAAGCCCATAGAGGGCTATGGTGAAAAAGGAAATATCTTCCGTTCAAAACTGGAAAGAAGTTTTCTGAGAAACTGCTCTGTGTTCTGTTAATTCATCTCACAGAGTTACCTCTTTCCCTTCAAGAAGCCTTTCGCTAAGGCTGTTCTTGGGGAATTGGCAAAGGGATATTTGGAAGCCCATAGAGGGCTATGGTGACAAAGGAAATATCTTCTGTTTAAAAGTGGAAAGAAGCTTTCTGAGAAACTGCTCTGTGTTCTGTTGATACATCTCAAAGAGTTACATATTTCCCTTCAAGAAGCCTTTCGCTAAGGCTGTTCTTGTGGAATTCGCAAAGGGATATTTGGAAGCCCATAGAGGGCTATGGTGAAAAAGGAAATATCTTCCGTTCAAAACTGGAAAGAAGCTTTCTGAGAAACTGCTCTGTGTTCTGTTAATTCATCTCACAGAGTTACATCATTCCCTTCAAGAAGACTTTCACTAAGGCTGTTCTTGTGGAATTGGCAAAGGGATATTTGGAAGCCCATAGAGGGCTATGGTGAAAAAGGAAATATCTTCTGTACAAATGTGGAAAGAAGCTTTCTGAGAAACGGCTCTGTGTTCTGTTAATACATCTCACAGAGTTACATCTTTCCCTTCAAGAAGCCTTTCGCTAAGGCTGTTCTTGTGCAATTGGCAAAGGGATATTTGGAAGCCCATAGAGGGCTATGGTGAAAAAGGAAATATCTTCCGTTCAAAACTGGAAAGAAGCTTTCTGAGAAACTGTTTTATGTTCTGTTAATTCATCTCACAGAGTTACATCTTTCCCTTCAAGAAGCCTTTCGCTAAGGCTGTTCTTGTGGAATTGGCAAAGGGACATTTGGAAGCCCATAGAGGGCTATGGTGAAAAAGGAAATATCTTCCGTTCAAAACTGGAAAGAAGCCTTCTGAGAAACTGCTCTGTGTTCTGTTAATTCATCTCACAGAGTTACATCTTTCACTTCAAGAAGCCTTTCGCTGAGGCTGTTCTTGTGGAATTGGCAAAGGGATATTTGAAAGCCCATAGAGGGCTATGGTGAAAAAGGAAATATCTTCCGTTCAAAACTGGAAAGAAGCTTTCTGAGAAACTGCTCTGTGTTCTGTTAATTCATCTCACAGAGTTACATCTTTCGCTTCAAGAAGACTTTCGTTAAGGCTGTTCTTGGGGAATTGGAAAAGTGATATTTGGAAGCCCATAGAGGGCTATGGTGAAAAAGGAAATATCTTCCGTTCAAAACTGGAAAGAAGCTGTCTGAGAAACTGCTCTGTGATCTGTTAATTCATCTCAAAGAGTTAAATCTTTCCCTTCAAGAAGCCTTTCGCTAAGGCTGTTCTTGTGGAATTGGCAAAGGGATATTTGGAAGCCCATAGACGGCTATGGTGAAAAAGGAAATATCTTCCGTTCAAAACTGGAAAGAAGCTTTCTGAGAAACTGCTCTGTGTTCTGTTAGTTCATCTCACAGAGTTACATCTTTCCCTTGAAGAAGCCTTTCGCTAAGGCTGTTCTTGTGGAATTGGCAAAGGGATATTTGGAAGCCCATAGAGGGCTATGGTGAAAAAGGAAATATCTTCCGTTCAAAACTGGAAAGAAGCTTTCTGAGAACCTGCTCTGTGTTCTGTTAATTCATCTCACAGAGATACATCTTTCCCTTCAAGAAGCCATTCGCTAAGGCTGTTCTTGTGGAATTGGCAAAGGGATATTTGGAAGCCCTTAGAGGGCTATGGTGAAAAAGGAAATATCTTCCGTTCAAAACTGGAAAGAAGCTTTCTGAGAAACTGCTCTGTGTTCTGTTAATTCATCTCACAGAGTTACATCTTTCACTTCAAGAAGCCTTTCGCTGAGGCTGTTCTTGTGGAATTGGCAAAGGGATATTTGAAAGCCCATAGAGGGCTATGGTGAAAAGGGAAATATCTTCCGTTCAAAATTGGAAAGAAGCTTTCTGAGAAACTGCTCTGTGTTCTGTTAATTCATCTCACAGAATTACATCTTTCCCTTCAAGAAGACTTTCGCTAAGGCTGTTCTTGTGGAATTGGCAAAGGGATATTTGGAAGCCCATAGAGGGCTATGGTGAAAAAGGAAATATCTTCCGTTCAAAACTGGAAAGAAGCTTTCTGAGAAACTGCTCTGTGTTCTGTTAATTCATCTCACAGAGTTACATCTTTCGCTTCAAGAAGACTTTCGTTAAGGCTGTTCTTGGGGAATTGGAAAAGTGATATTTGGAAGCCCATAGAGGGCTATGGTGAAAAAGGAAATATCTTCCGTTCAAAACTGGAAAGAAGCTGTCTGAGAAACTGCTCTGTGATCTGTTAATTCATCTCAAAGAGTTAAATCTTTCCCTTCAAGAAGCCTTTCGCTAAGGCTGTTCTTGTGGAATTGGCAAAGGGATATTTGGAAGCCCATAGACGGCTATGGTGAAAAAGGAAATATCTTCCGTTCAAAACTGGAAAGAAGCTTTCTGAGAAACTGCTCTGTGTTCTGTTAGTTCATCTCACAGAGTTACATCTTTCCCTTGAAGAAGCCTTTCGCTAAGGCTGTTCTTGTGGAATTGGCAAAGGGATATTTTGAAGCCCATAGAGGGCTATGGTGAAAAAGGAAATATCTTCCGTTCAAAACTGGAAAGAAGCTTTCTGAGAACCTGCTCTGTGTTCTGTTAATTCATCTCACAGAGTTACATCTTTCCCTTCAAGAAGCCTTTCGCTAAGGCTGATCTTGTGGAATTGGCAAAGGGATATTTGGAAGCCCATAGACGGCTATGGTGAAAAAGGAAATATCTTCCGTTCAAAACTGGAAAGAAGCTTTCTGAGAAACTGCTCTGTGTTCTGTTAGTTCATCTCACAGAGTTACATCTTTCCCTGCAGGAAGCCTTTCGCTAAGGCTGTTCTTGTGGAATTGGCAAAGGGATATTTGGAAGCCCATAGAGGGCTATGGTGAAAAAGGAAATATCTTCCGTTCAAAACTGGAAAGAAGCTTTCTGAGAAACTGCTCTGTGTTCTGTTAATTCATCTCACAGAGTTACATCTTACCCTTCAAGAAGCCATTCGCTAAGGCTGTTCTTGTGGAATTGGCAAAGGGATATTTGGAAGCCCTTAGAGGGCTATGGTGAAAAAGGAAATATCTTCCGTTCAAAACTGGAAAGAAGCTTTCTGAGAAACTGCTCTGTGTTCTGTTAATTCATCTCACAGAGTTACATCTTTCCCTTCAAGAACCCTTTCGCTAAGGCTGTTCTTGTGGAATTGGCAAAGGGATATTTGGAAGCCCATAGAGGGCTATGGTGAAAAAGGAAATATCTTCCGTTCAAAACTGGAAAGAAGCTTTCTGAGAAACTGCTCTGTGTTCTGTTAATTCATCTCACAGAGTTACATCTTTCCCTTCAAGAAGCCTTTCGCTAAGGCTGTTCTTGTGGAATTCGCAAAGGGATATTTGGAAGCCCATAGAGGGCTATGGTGAAAAAGGAAATATCTTCCGTTCAAAACTGGAAAGAAGCTTTCTGAGAAACTGCTCTGTGTTCTGTTAATTCATCTCACAGAGTTACATCTTTCCCTTCAAGAAGACTTTCACTAAGGCTGTTCTTGTGGAATTGGCAAAGGGATATTTGGAAGCCCATAGAGGGCTATGGTGAAAAAGGAAATATCTTCTGTACAAATGTGGAAAGAAGCTTTCTGAGAAACTGCTCTGTGTTCTGTTAATACATCTCATAGAGTTACATCTTTCCCTTCAAGAAGCCTTTCGCTAAGGCTGTTCTTGTGCAATTGGCAAAGGGATATTTGGAAGCCCATAGAGGGCTATGGTGAAAAAGGAAATATCTTCCGTTCAAAACTGGAAAGAAGCTTTCTGAGAAACTGTTTTATGTTCTGTTAATTCATCTCACAGAGTTACATCTTTCCCTTCAAGAAGCCTTTCGCTAAGGCTGTTCTTGTGGAATTGGCAAAGGGACATTTGGAAGCCCATAGAGGGCTATGGTGAAAAAGGAAATATCTTCCGTTCAAAACTGGAAAGAAGCTTTCTGAGAAACTGCTCTGTGTTCTGTTAATTCATCTCACAGAGTGACATCTTTCACTTCAAGAAGCCTTTCGCTGAGGCTTTTCTTGTGGAATTGGCAAAGGGATATTTGAAAGCCCATAGAGGGCTATGGTGAAAAGGGAAATATCTTCCGTTCAAAATTGGAAAGAAGCTTTCTGAGAAACTGCTCTGTGTTCTGTTAATTCACCTCACAGAATTACATCTTTCCCTTCAAGAAGACTTTCGCTAAGGCTGTTCTTGTGGAATTGGCAAAGGGATATTTGGAAGCCCATAGAGGGCTATGGTGAAAAAGGAAATATCTTCCGTTCAAAACTGGAAAGAAGCTTTCTGAGAAACTGCTCTGTGTTCTGTTAATTCATCTCAAAGAGTTACATGTTTCTCTTGAAGAGGCCTTTCGCTAAGGCTGTTCTTGTGGAATTGGCAAAGGGATATTTGGAAGCCCATAGAGGGCTATGGTGAAAAAGGAAATATCTTCCGTTCAAAACTGGAAAGAAGCTTTCTGAGAAACTGCTCTGTGTTCTGTTAATTCATCTCACAGAGTTACATCTTTCCCTTCAAGAAGCCTTTCGCTAAGGCTGTTCTTGGGGAATTGGCAAAGGGATATTTGGAAGCCCATAGACGGCTATGGTGAAAAAGGAAATATCTTCCGTTCAAAACTGGAAAGAAGCTTTCTGAGAATCTGCTTTGTGTTCTGTTAATTCATCTCACAGAGTTACATCTTCCCCTTCAAGAAGCCTTTCGCTAAGGCTGTTCTTGTGGAATTGGCAAAGGGATATTTGGAAGCCCGTAGAGGGCTATGGTTGAAAAGGAAATATCTTACGTTCAAAACTGGAAAGAAGCTTTCTGAGAATCTGCTTTGTGTTCTGTTAATTCATCTCACAGAGTTACATCTTTCCCTTCAAGAAGCCTTTCGCTAAGGCTGTTCTTGTGGAATTGGCAAAGGGATATTTGGAAGCCTATAGAGGGCTATGGTGAAAAAGGAAATATCTTCCGTTTAAAAGTGGAAAGAAGCTTTCTGAGAAACTGCTCTGTGTTCTGTTGATTCATCTCACAGAGTTACATCTTTCCCTTCAAGAAGCCTTTCGCTAAGGCTGTTCTTGTGGAATTGGCAAAGGGATATTTGGAAGCCCATGGAGGGCTATGGTGAAAAAGGAAATATCTTCCGTTCAAAACTGGAAAGAAGCTTTCTGCGAAACTGCTCTGTGTTCTGTTAATTCATCTCACAGAGTTACATCTTTCCCTTCAAGAAGCCTTTCGCTAAGACTGTTCTTGTGCAATTGGCAAAGGGATATTTTGAAGCTCATAGAGGGCTATGGTGAAAAAGGAAATATCTTCCGTTCAAAACTGGAAAGAAGCTTTCTGAGAAACTGTTCTATGTTCTGTTAATTCATCTCACAGAGTTACATCTTTCCCTTCAAGAAGCCTTTCGCTAAGGCTGTTCTTGTGGAATTGGCAAAGGGACATTTGGAAGCCCATAGAGGGCTATGGTGAAAAAGGAAATATCTTCCGTTCAAAACTGGAAAGAAGCTTTCTGAGAAACTGTTCTGTGTTCTGTTAATTCATCTCACAGAGTTACATCTTTCCCTTCAAGAAGCCTTTCGCTAAGGCTGTTCTTGTGCAATTGGCAAAGGGATATTTGGAAGCCCATAGAGGGCTAAGGTGAAAAACGATATATCTTCCGTTCAAAACTGGAAAGAAGCTTTCTGAGAAACTGCTCTGTGTTCTGTTAATTCATCTCACAGAGTCACATCTTTCCCTTCAAGAAGCCTTTCGCTAAGGCTGTTCTTCTGGAATTCCCAAAGGGATATTTGGAAGCCCATAGAGGGCTATGGTGAAAAAGGAATTATCTTCCTTTCAAAACTGGAAAGAAGCTTTCTGAGAAACTGCTTTGTGTTCTGTTAATTCATCTCTCAGAGTTACATCTTTCCCTTCAAGAAGACTTTCACTAAGGCTGTTCTTGGGGAATTGGCAAAGGGATATTTGGAAGCCCATAGAGGGCTATGGTGAAAAAGGAAATATCTTCTGTTCAAAAGTGGAAAGAAGCTTTCTGAGAAACTGCTCTGTGTTCTGTTAATACATCTCACAGAGTTACATCTTTCCCTTCAAGAAGCCTTTCGCTAAGGCTGTTCTTGTGCAATTGGCAAAGGGATATTTGGAAGCCCATAGAGGGCTATGGTGAAAAAGGAAATATCTTCCGTTCAAAACTGGAAAGAAGCTTTCTGAGAAACTGCTCTGTGTTCTGTTAACTCATCTCACAGAGTTACATCTTTCCCTTCAAGAAGCCTTTCGCTAAGGCTGTTCTTGTGCAATTGGCAAAGGGATATTTGAAAGCCCATAGAGGGCTATGGTGAAAAAGGAAATATCTTCCGTTCAAAAGTGGAAAGAAGCTTTCTGAGAAACTGCTCTGTGTTCTGTTAATTCATCTCACAGAGTTACATCTTGCCCTTCAAGAAGACTTTCGCTAAGGCTGTTCTTGGGGAATTGGCAAAGGGATATTTGGAAGCCCATAGACGGCTATGGTGAAAAAGGAAATATCTTCCGTTCAAAACTGGAAAGAAGCTTTCTGAGAATCTGCTTTGTGTTCTGTTAATTCATCTCACAGAGTTACATCTTCCCCTTCAAGAAGCCTTTCGCTAAGGCTGTTCTTGTGGAATT
Organism: Chlorocebus sabaeus; assembly: GCF_047675955.1. NCBI lineage: Eukaryota > Metazoa > Chordata > Mammalia > Primates > Cercopithecidae > Chlorocebus > Chlorocebus sabaeus. The sequence goes on along the minus strand of NW_027328163.1, from coordinate 11,514 downwards.
GGCAAAGGGATATTTGGAAGCCCGTAGAGGGCTATGGTTGAAAAGGAAATATCTTACGTTCAAAACTGGAAAGAAGCTTTCTGAGAATCTGCTTTGTGTTCTGTTAATTCATCTCACAGAGTTACATCTTTCCCTTCAAGAAGCCTTTCGCTAAGGCTGTTCTTGTGCAATTGGCAAAGGGATATTTGGAAGCCCATAGAGGGCTATGGTGAAAAAGGAAATATCTTCCGTTTAAAAGTGGAAAGAAGCTTTCTGAGAAACTGCTCTGTGTTCTGTTGATTCATCTCACAGAGTTACATCTTTCCCTTCAAGAAGCCTTTCGCTAAGGCTGTTCTTGTGGAATTGGCAAAGGGATATTTGGAAGCCCATGGAGGGCTATGGTGAAAAAGGAAATATCTTCCGTTCAAAACTGGAAAGAAGCTTTCTGAGAAACTGCTCTGTGTTCTGTTAATTCATCTCACAGAGTTACATCTTTCCCTTCAAGAAGCCTTTCGCTAAGACTCTTCTTGTGCAATTGGCAAAGGGATATTTTGAAGCTCATAGAGGGCTATGGTGAAAAAGGAAATATCTTCCGTTCAAAACTGGAAAGAAGCTTTCTGAGAAACTGTTCTATGTTCTGTTAATTCATCTCACAGAGTTACATCTTTCCCTTCAAGAAGCCTTTCGCTAAGGCTGTTCTTGTGGAATTGGCAAAGGGACATTTGGAAGCCCATAGAGGGCTATGGTGAAAAAGGAAATATCTTCCGTTCAAAACTGGAAAGAAGCTTTCTGAGAAACTGCTCTGTGTTCTGTTAATTCATCTCACAGAGTTACATCTTTCCCTTCAAGAAGCCTTTCGCTAAGGCTGTTCTTGTGGAATTGGCAAAGGGATATTTGGAAGCCCATAGAGGGCTAAGGTGAAAAACGATATATCTTCCGTTCAAAACTGGAAAGAAGCTTTCTGAGAAACTGCTCTGTGTTCTGTTAATTCATCTCACAGAGTCACATCTTTCCCTTCAAGAAGCCTTTCGCTAAGGCTGTTCTTCTGGAATTCCCAAAGGGATATTTGGAAGCCCATAGAGGGCTATGGTGAAAAAGGAATTATCTTCCTTTCAAAACTGGAAAGAAGCTTTCTGAGAAACTGCTTTGTGTTCTGTTAATTCATCTCTCAGAGTTACATCTTTCCCTTCAAGAAGACTTTCACTAAGGCTGTTCTTGGGGAATTGGCAAAGGGATATTTGGAAGCCCATAGAGGGCTATGGTGAAAAAGGAAATATCTTCTGTTCAAAAGTGGAAAGAAGCTTTCTGAGAAACTGCTCTGTGTTCTGTTAATACATCTCACAGAGTTACATCTTTCCCTTCAAGAAGCCTTTCGCTAAGGCTGTTCTTGTGCAATTGGCAAAGGGATATTTGGAAGCCCATAGAGGGCTATGGTGAAAAAGGAAATATCTTCCGTTCAAAACTGGAAAGAAGCTTTCTGAGAAACTGCTCTGTGTTCTGTTAACTCATCTCACAGAGTTACATCTTTCCCTTCAAGAAGCCTTTCGCTAAGGCTGTTCTTGTGCAATTGGCAAAGGGATATTTGGAAGCCCATAGAGGGCTATGGTGAAAAAGGAAATATCTTCCGTTCAAAACTGGAAAGAAGCTTTCTGAGAAACTGCTCTGTGTTCTGTTAATTCATCTCACAGAGTTACATCTTTCCCTTCAAGAAGCCTTTCGCTAAGGCTGTTCTTGGTGAATTGGCAAAGGGATATTTGGAAGCCCATAGACGGCTATGGTGAAAAAGGAAATATCTTCCGTTCAAAACTGGAAAGAAGCTTTCTGAGAATCTGCTTTGTGTTCTGTTAATTCATCTCACAGAGTTACATCTTTCCCTTCAAGAAGCCTTTCGCTAAGGCTGTTCTTGTGTAATTGGCAAAGGGATATTTGGAAGCCCTTAGAGGGCTATGGTGAAAAAGGAAATATCTTCCGTTCAAAACTGGAAAGAAGCTTTCTGAGAAACTGCTCTGTGTTCTGTTAATTCATCTCACAGAGTTACATCTTTCCCTTCAAGAACACTTTCGCTAAGGCTGTTCTTGGGGAATTGGCAAAGGGATATTTGGAAGCCCATAGAGGGCTATGGTGAAAAAGGAAATATCTTCCGTTCAAAACTGGAAAGAAGCTTTCTGAGAAACTGCTCTGTGTTCTGTTAATTCATCTCACAGAGTTACATCTTTCTCTTGAAGAGGCCTTTCCTAAGGCTGTTCTTGTGGAATTGGCAAAGGGATATTTGGAAGCCCATAGAGGGCTATGGTGAAAAAGGAAATATCTTCCGTTCAAAACTGGAAAGAAGCTTTCTGAGAAACTGCTCTGTGTTCTGTTAGTTCATCTCACAGAGTTACATCTTTCCCTTGAAGAAGCCTTTCGCTAAGGCTGTTCTTGTGGAATTGGCAAAGGGATATTTGGAAGCCCATAGAGGGCTATGGTGAAAAAGGAAATATCTTCCGTTCAAAACTGGAAAGAAGCTTTCTGAGAACCTGCTCTGTGTTCTGTTAATTCATCTCACAGAGATACATCTTTCCCTTCAAGAAGCCATTCGCTAAGGCTGTTCTTGTGGAATTGGCAAAGGGATATTTGGAAGCCCTTAGAGGGCTATGGTGAAAAAGGAAATATCTTCCGTTCAAAACTGGAAAGAAGCTTTCTGAGAAACTGCTCTGTGTTCTGTTAATTCATCTCACAGAGTTACATCTTTCACTTCAAGAAGCCTTTCGCTGAGGCTGTTCTTGTGGAATTGGCAAAGGGATATTTGAAAGCCCATAGAGGGCTATGGTGAAAAGGGAAATATCTTCCGTTCAAAATTGGAAAGAAGCTTTCTGAGAAACTGCTCTGTGTTCTGTTAATTCATCTCACAGAATTACATCTTTCCCTTCAAGAAGACTTTCGCTAAGGCTGTTCTTGTGGAATTGGCAAAGGGATATTTGGAAGCCCATAGAGGGCTATGGTGAAAAAGGAAATATCTTCCGTTCAAAACTGGAAAGAAGCTTTCTGAGAAACTGCTCTGTGTTCTGTTAATTCATCTCACAGAGTTACATCTTTCGCTTCAAGAAGACTTTCGTTAAGGCTGTTCTTGGGGAATTGGAAAAGTGATATTTGGAAGCCCATAGAGGGCTATGGTGAAAAAGGAAATATCTTCCGTTCAAAACTGGAAAGAAGCTGTCTGAGAAACTGCTCTGTGATCTGTTAATTCATCTCAAAGAGTTAAATCTTTCCCTTCAAGAAGCCTTTCGCTAAGGCTGTTCTTGTGGAATTGGCAAAGGGATATTTGGAAGCCCATAGACGGCTATGGTGAAAAAGGAAATATCTTCCGTTCAAAACTGGAAAGAAGCTTTCTGAGAAACTGCTCTGTGTTCTGTTAGTTCATCTCACAGAGTTACATCTTTCCCTTGAAGAAGCCTTTCGCTAAGGCTGTTCTTGTGGAATTGGCAAAGGGATATTTGGAAGCCCATAGAGGGCTATGGTGAAAAAGGAAATATCTTCCGTTCAAAACTGGAAAGAAGCTTTCTGAGAAACTGCTCTGTGTTCTGTTAATTCATCTCACAGAGTTACATCTTTCCCTTCAAGAAGCCTTTCGCTAAGGCTGATCTTGTGGAATTGGCAAAGGGATATTTGGAAGCCCATAGACGGCTATGGTGAAAAAGGAAATATCTTCCGTTCAAAACTGGAAAGAAGCTTTCTGAGAAACTGCTCTGTGTTCTGTTAGTTCATCTCACAGAGTTACATCTTTCCCTGCAGGAAGCCTTTCGCTAAGGCTGTTCTTGTGGAATTGGCAAAGGGATATTTGGAAGCCCATAGAGGGCTATGGTGAAAAAGGAAATATCTTCCGTTCAAAACTGGAAAGAAGCTTTCTGAGAAACTGCTCTGTGTTCTGTTAATTCATCTCACAGAGTTACATCTTACCCTTCAAGAAGCCATTCGCTAAGGCTGTTCTTGTGGAATTGGCAAAGGGATATTTGGAAGCCCTTAGAGGGCTATGGTGAAAAAGGAAATATCTTCCGTTCAAAACTGGAAAGAAGCTTTCTGAGAAACTGCTCTGTGTTCTGTTAATTCATCTCACAGAGTTACATCTTTCCCTTCAAGAACCCTTTCGCTAAGGCTGTTCTTGTGGAATTGGCAAAGGGATATTTGGAAGCCCATAGAGGGCTATGGTGAAAAAGGAAATATCTTCCGTTCAAAACTGGAAAGAAGCTTTCTGAGAAACTGCTCTGTGTTCTGTTAATTCATCTCACAGAGTTACATCTTTCCCTTCAAGAAGCCTTTCGCTAAGGCTGTTCTTGTGGAATTCGCAAAGGGATATTTGGAAGCCCATAGAGGGCTATGGTGAAAAAGGAAATATCTTCCGTTCAAAACTGGAAAGAAGCTTTCTGAGAAACTGCTCTGTGTTCTGTTAATTCATCTCACAGAGTTACATCTTTCCCTTCAAGAAGACTTTCACTAAGGCTGTTCTTGTGGAATTGGCAAAGGGATATTTGGAAGCCCATAGAGGGCTATGGTGAAAAAGGAAATATCTTCTGTACAAATGTGGAAAGAAGCTTTCTGAGAAACTGCTCTGTGTTCTGTTAATACATCTCACAGAGTTACATCTTTCCCTTCAAGAAGCCTTTCGCTAAGGCTGTTCTTGTGCAATTGGCAAAGGGATATTTGGAAGCCCATAGAGGGCTATGGTGAAAAAGGAAATATCTTCCGTTCAAAACTGGAAAGAAGCTTTCTGAGAAACTGTTTTATGTTCTGTTAATTCATCTCACAGAGTTACATCTTTCCCTTCAAGAAGCCTTTCGCTAAGGCTGTTCTTGTGGAATTGGCAAAGGGACATTTGGAAGCCCATAGAGGGCTATGGTGAAAAAGGAAATATCTTCCGTTCAAAACTGGAAAGAAGCTTTCTGAGAAACTGCTCTGTGTTCTGTTAATTCATCTCACAGAGTTACATCTTTCACTTCAAGAAGCCTTTCGCTGAGGCTTTTCTTGTGGAATTGGCAAAGGGATATTTGAAAGCCCATAGAGGGCTATGGTGAAAAGGGAAATATCTTCCGTTCAAAATTGGAAAGAAGCTTTCTGAGAAACTGCTCTGTGTTCTGTTAATTCACCTCACAGAATTACATCTTTCCCTTCAAGAAGACTTTCGCTAAGGCTGTTCTTGTGGAATTGGCAAAGGGATATTTGGAAGCCCATAGAGGGCTATGGTGAAAAAGGAAATATCTTCCGTTCAAAACTGGAAAGAAGCTTTCTGAGAAACTGCTCTGTGTTCTGTTAATTCATCTCAAAGAGTTACATGTTTCTCTTGAAGAGGCCTTTCGCTAAGGCTGTTCTTGTGGAATTGGCAAAGGGATATTTGGAAGCCCATAGAGGGCTATGGTGAAAAAGGAAATATCTTCCGTTCAAAACTGGAAAGAAGCTTTCTGAGAAACTGCTCTGTGTTCTGTTAATTCATCTCACAGAGTTACATCTTTCTCTTCAAGAAGCCTTTCGCTAAGGCTGTTCTTGGGGAATTGGCAAAGGGATATTTGGAAGCCCATAGACGGCTATGGTGAAAAAGGAAATATCTTCCGTTCAAAACTGGAAAGAAGCTTTCTGAGAATCTGCTTTGTGTTCTGTTAATTCATCTCACAGAGTTACATCTTCCCCTTCAAGAAGCCTTTCGCTAAGGCTGTTCTTGTGGAATTGGCAAAGGGATATTTGGAAGCCCGTAGAGGGCTATGGTTGAAAAGGAAATATCTTACGTTCAAAACTGGAAAGAAGCTTTCTGAGAATCTGCTTTGTGTTCTGTTAATTCATCTCACAGAGTTACATCTTTCCCTTCAAGAAGCCTTTCGCTAAGGCTGTTCTTGTGGAATTGGCAAAGGGATATTTGGAAGCCTATAGAGGGCTATGGTGAAAAAGGAAATATCTTCCGTTTAAAAGTGGAAAGAAGCTTTCTGAGAAACTGCTCTGTGTTCTGTTGATTCATCTCACAGAGTTACATCTTTCCCTTCAAGAAGCCTTTCGCTAAGGCTGTTCTTGTGGAATTGGCAAAGGGATATTTGGAAGCCCATGGAGGGCTATGGTGAAAAAGGAAATATCTTCCGTTCAAAACTGGAAAGAAGCTTTCTGCGAAACTGCTCTGTGTTCTGTTAATTCATCTCACAGAGTTACATCTTTCCCTTCAAGAAGCCTTTCGCTAAGACTGTTCTTGTGCAATTGGCAAAGGGATATTTTGAAGCTCATAGAGGGCTATGGTGAAAAAGGAAATATCTTCCGTTCAAAACTGGAAAGAAGCTTTCTGAGAAACTGTTCTATGTTCTGTTAATTCATCTCACAGAGTTACATCTTTCCCTTCAAGAAGCCTTTCGCTAAGGCTGTTCTTGTGGAATTGGCAAAGGGACATTTGGAAGCCCATAGAGGGCTATGGTGAAAAAGGAAATATCTTCCGTTCAAAACTGGAAAGAAGCTTTCTGAGAAACTGTTCTGTGTTCTGTTAATTCATCTCACAGAGTTACATCTTTCCCTTCAAGAAGCCTTTCGCTAAGGCTGTTCTTGTGCAATTGGCAAAGGGATATTTGGAAGCCCATAGAGGGCTAAGGTGAAAAACGATATATCTTCCGTTCAAAACTGGAAAGAAGCTTTCTGAGAAACTGCTCTGTGTTCTGTTAATTCATCTCACAGAGTCACATCTTTCCCTTCAAGAAGCCTTTCGCTAAGGCTGTTCTTCTGGAATTCCCAAAGGGATATTTGGAAGCCCATAGAGGGCTATGGTGAAAAAGGAATTATCTTCCTTTCAAAACTGGAAAGAAGCTTTCTGAGAAACTGCTTTGTGTTCTGTTAATTCATCTCTCAGAGTTACATCTTTCCCTTCAAGAAGACTTTCACTAAGGCTGTTCTTGGGGAATTGGCAAAGGGATATTTGGAAGCCCATAGAGGGCTATGGTGAAAAAGGAAATATCTTCTGTTCAAAAGTGGAAAGAAGCTTTCTGAGAAACTGCTCTGTGTTCTGTTAATACATCTCACAGAGTTACATCTTTCCCTTCAAGAAGCCTTTCGCTAAGGCTGTTCTTGTGCAATTGGCAAAGGGATATTTGGAAGCCCATAGAGGGCTATGGTGAAAAAGGAAATATCTTCCGTTCAAAACTGGAAAGAAGCTTTCTGAGAAACTGCTCTGTGTTCTGTTAACTCATCTCACAGAGTTACATCTTTCCCTTCAAGAAGCCTTTCGCTAAGGCTGTTCTTGTGCAATTGGCAAAGGGATATTTGAAAGCCCATAGAGGGCTATGGTGAAAAAGGAAATATCTTCCGTTCAAAAGTGGAAAGAAGCTTTCTGAGAAACTGCTCTGTGTTCTGTTAATTCATCTCACAGAGTTACATCTTGCCCTTCAAGAAGACTTTCGCTAAGGCTGTTCTTGGGGAATTGGCAAAGGGATATTTGGAAGCCCATAGACGGCTATGGTGAAAAAGGAAATATCTTCCGTTCAAAACTGGAAAGAAGCTTTCTGAGAATCTGCTTTGTGTTCTGTTAATTCATCTCACAGAGTTACATCTTCCCCTTCAAGAAGCCTTTCGCTAAGGCTGTTCTTGTGGAATTGGCAAAGGGATATTTGGAAGCCCGTAGAGGGCTATGGTTGAAAAGGAAATATCTTACGTTCAAAACTGGAAAGAAGCTTTCTGAGAATCTGCTTTGTGTTCTGTTAATTCATCTCACAGAGTTACATCTTTCCCTTCAAGAAGCCTTTCGCTAAGGCTGTTCTTGTGCAATTGGCAAAGGGATATTTGGAAGCCCATAGAGGGCTATGGTGAAAAAGGAAATATCTTCCGTTTAAAAGTGGAAAGAAGCTTTCTGAGAAACTGCTCTGTGTTCTGTTGATTCATCTCACAGAGTTACATCTTTCCCTTCAAGAAGCCTTTCGCTAAGGCTGTTCTTGTGGAATTGGCAAAGGGATATTTGGAAGCCCATGGAGGGCTATGGTGAAAAAGGAAATATCTTCCGTTCAAAACTGGAAAGAAGCTTTCTGAGAAACTGCTCTGTGTTCTGTTAATTCATCTCACAGAGTTACATCTTTCCCTTCAAGAAGCCTTTCGCTAAGACTCTTCTTGTGCAATTGGCAAAGGGATATTTTGAAGCTCATAGAGGGCTATGGTGAAAAAGGAAATATCTTCCGTTCAAAACTGGAAAGAAGCTTTCTGAGAAACTGTTCTATGTTCTGTTAATTCATCTCACAGAGTTACATCTTTCCCTTCAAGAAGCCTTTCGCTAAGGCTGTTCTTGTGGAATTGGCAAAGGGACATTTGGAAGCCCATAGAGGGCTATGGTGAAAAAGGAAATATCTTCCGTTCAAAACTGGAAAGAAGCTTTCTGAGAAACTGCTCTGTGTTCTGTTAATTCATCTCACAGAGTTACATCTTTCCCTTCAAGAAGCCTTTCGCTAAGGCTGTTCTTGTGGAATTGGCAAAGGGATATTTGGAAGCCCATAGAGGGCTAAGGTGAAAAACGATATATCTTCCGTTCAAAACTGGAAAGAAGCTTTCTGAGAAACTGCTCTGTGTTCTGTTAATTCATCTCACAGAGTCACATCTTTCCCTTCAAGAAGCCTTTCGCTAAGGCTGTTCTTCTGGAATTCCCAAAGGGATATTTGGAAGCCCATAGAGGGCTATGGTGAAAAAGGAATTATCTTCCTTTCAAAACTGGAAAGAAGCTTTCTGAGAAACTGCTTTGTGTTCTGTTAATTCATCTCTCAGAGTTACATCTTTCCCTTCAAGAAGACTTTCACTAAGGCTGTTCTTGGGGAATTGGCAAAGGGATATTTGGAAGCCCATAGAGGGCTATGGTGAAAAAGGAAATATCTTCTGTTCAAAAGTGGAAAGAAGCTTTCTGAGAAACTGCTCTGTGTTCTGTTAATACATCTCACAGAGTTACATCTTTCCCTTCAAGAAGCCTTTCGCTAAGGCTGTTCTTGTGCAATTGGCAAAGGGATATTTGGAAGCCCATAGAGGGCTATGGTGAAAAAGGAAATATCTTCCGTTCAAAACTGGAAAGAAGCTTTCTGAGAAACTGCTCTGTGTTCTGTTAACTCATCTCACAGAGTTACATCTTTCCCTTCAAGAAGCCTTTCGCTAAGGCTGTTCTTGTGCAATTGGCAAAGGGATATTTGGAAGCCCATAGAGGGCTATGGTGAAAAAGGAAATATCTTCCGTTCAAAACTGGAAAGAAGCTTTCTGAGAAACTGCTCTGTGTTCTGTTAATTCATCTCACAGAGTTACATCTTTCCCTTCAAGAAGCCTTTCGCTAAGGCTGTTCTTGGTGAATTGGCAAAGGGATATTTGGAAGCCCATAGACGGCTATGGTGAAAAAGGAAATATCTTCCGTTCAAAACTGGAAAGAAGCTTTCTGAGAATCTGCTTTGTGTTCTGTTAATTCATCTCACAGAGTTACATCTTTCCCTTCAAGAAGCCTTTCGCTAAGGCTGTTCTTGTGTAATTGGCAAAGGGATATTTGGAAGCCCTTAGAGGGCTATGGTGAAAAAGGAAATATCTTCCGTTCAAAACTGGAAAGAAGCTTTCTGAGAAACTGCTCTGTGTTCTGTTAATTCATCTCACAGAGTTACATCTTTCCCTTCAAGAACACTTTCGCTAAGGCTGTTCTTGGGGAATTGGTAAAGGGATATTTGGAAGCCCATAGAGGGCTATGGTGAAAAAGGAAATATCTTCCGTTCAAAACTGGAAAGAAGCTTTCTGAGAAACTGCTCTGTGTTCTGTTAATTCATCTCACAGAGTTACATCTTTCCCTTCAAGAAGCCTTTCGCTAAGGCTGTTCTTCTGGAATTCCCAAAGGGATATTTGGAAGCCCATAGAGGGCTATGGTGAAAAAGGAATTATCTTCCTTTCAAAACTGGAAAGAAGCTTTCTGAGAAACTGCTTTGTGTTCTGTTAATTCATCTCTCAGAGTTACATCTTTCCCTTCAAGAAGACTTTCCCTAAGGCTGTTCTTGGGGAATTGGCAAAGGGATATTTGGAAGCCCATAGAGGGCTATGGTGAAAAAGGAAATATCTTCTGTTCAAAAGTGGAAAGAAGCTTTCTGAGAAACTGCTCTGTGTTCTGTTAATACATCTCACAGAGTTACATCTTTCCCTTCAAGAAGCCTTTCGCTAAGGCTGTTCTTGTGCAATTGGCAACGGGATATTTGGAAGCCCATAGAGGGCTATGGTGAAAAAGGAAATATCTTCCGTTCAAAACTGGAAAGAAGCTTTCTGAGAAACTGCTCTGTGTTCTGTTAACTCATCTCACAGAGTTATATCTTTCCCTTCAAGAAGCCTTTCGCTAAGGCTGTTCTTGTGCTATTGGCAAAGGGATATTTGGAAGCCCATAGAGGGCTATGGTGAAAAAGGAAATATCTTCCGTTCAAAAGTGGAAAGAAGCTTTCTGAGAAACTGCTCTGTGTTCTGTTGATTCATCTCACAGAGTTACATCTTTCCCTTCAAGAAGCCTTTCGCTAAGGCTGTTCTTGTGGAATTGGCAAAGGGATATTTGGAAGCCCATAGAGGGCTATGGTGAAAAAGGAAATATCTTCCGTTCAAAACTGGAAAGAAGTTTTCTGTGAAACTGCTCTGTGTTCTGTTAATTCATCTCACAGAGTTACCTCTTTCCCTTCAAGAAGCCTTTCCCTAAGGCTGTTCTAGGGGAATTGGCAAAGGGATATTTGGAAGCCCATAGAGGGCTATGGTGAAAAAGGAAATATCTTCTGTTCAAAAGTGGAAAGAAGCTTTCTGAGAAACTGCTCTGTGTTCTGTTGATACATCTCAAAGAGTTACATATTTCCCTTCAAGAAGCCTTTCGCTAAGGCTGTTCTTGTGCAATTGGCAAAGGGATATTTGGAAGCCCATAGAGGGCTATGGTGAAAAAGGAAATCTCTTCCGTTCAAAACTGGAAAGAAGCTTTCTGAGAAACTGCTCTGTGTTCTGTTAATTCATCTCACAGAGTTACATCTTGCCCTTCAAGAAGCCTTTCGCTAAGGCTGTTCTTGGGGAATTGGCAAAGGGATATTTGGAAGCCCATAGACGGCTATGGTGAAAAAGGAAATATCTTCCGTTCAAAACTGGAAAGAAGCTTTCTGAGAATCTGCTTTGTGTTCTGTTAATTCATCTCACAGAGTTACATCTTCCCCTTCAAGAAGCCTTTCGCTAAGGCTGTTCTTCTGGAATTGGCAAAGGGATATTTGGAAGCCCGTAGAGGGCTATGGTTGAAAAGGAAATATCTTACGTTCAAAACTGGAAAGAAGCTTTCTGAGAATCTGCTTTGTGTTCTGTTAATTCATCTCACAGAGTTACATCTTTCCCTTCAAGAAGCCTTTCGCTAAGGCTGTTCTGGTGATAGTTGGGTGGAGTGGGGGGGGGGGGGGATGAAGCGGGTACAGAGGGCGGAGGCTTCTCAACAAAAGCGACGGGCCGGATGTGTCGTAGGGTGTTCTATGTAGTGGAGTGTAGGAAGGGTAGCAGGTACATACATGGGATGCAGGTATCTACACGTGTGGGCGGGGG
>NW_027328162.1:0-52262 GCF_047675955.1 Chlorocebus sabaeus | reverse complement strand
AGCTCGCTATGGGCTTCCAAATATCACTTTTTAAATTCCACAAGAACTCTCTTAGCAAAAGGCTTCCAGAGGGGAAAGCTGTAAATCTGTGAGACGAATTAACTGAACACAAAGCAGGTTCTAAGAAAGCTTCTTTCCAGTTTTTAACTGTAGATACTTCCCTTTTCACCATAGCCCTCTATGGGCTTTCAAATATCACTTTGCAAATTCCACAAGAACAGTCTTAGCGAAAGTCTTATTCAGGGGAATGCTGTAACTCTCTGTGGTGAATGAAGAGAACACAAAGCAGTTTCATAAAAAGCTTCTTTCCAGTTTTTAACTGAAGATATTTCCTTTTTCACTGTAGCCTTCTTTGGGCTTCCAAATATCTCTTGCAAATTCCACAAGAATAGTCTTAGCGAAAGGCTTCTTGAGGGGAAAGCTGTAACTCTGTGAGATGAATTAACCGAACACAAAGCCATTTCTCAGAAAGCTTCTTTCCAGTTTTTAAGGGAAGATACTTCCTTTTTCACAAAGGCCCTCTAAGGGCTTCCAAATATCACCTTGCAAACTCCACAGGAACAGTCTTAGTGAACAGCTCCTGGAGGGGAAAGCTATAACTCTGTAAGATGAATTAAGAGAACACAATGCAGTTTCTCAGAAAGCTTCTATTCGGTTTTTATCTTAGGATATTTTCTTTTTCGCCATAACGCTCTATGGGCTTCAACTATCACTTTGCTAATTCCACAAGAACAGTCTCAGCGAACGGCTTCTTGAGGGGAAATCTGTAATTCTGAGATGAATTAACAGAAAAAAAAGCAGTTTCTCAGAAAGCTTCTTTCCAGTTTTTAACAGAAGATATTTCCTTTTTCACCATAGCCCTCTATGGGCTTCAAAATATCACTTTGCAAATTCCACAAGAACAGTCTTAGCGAAAGGCTTTTTGAGGGGAAAGCTGTAACTCTGTGAGATGAATTAACGGAACACAAAGCAGTTTCTCGGAAAGCTTCTTTTCGGTTTTTATCTTAGGATACTTCCCTAATCACCATAGCCCTCTATGGGCTTCGAAATATCACTTTGCAAATTTCACAAGAACAGTCTAGTGAATGGCTTCTGGAAGGGAAAACTGTAACTCTGTGAGATGAATTAACAGAACCAAAAGCAGTTTTTCAGAAATCTTCTTTCAAGTTTTCAACGGAAGATATTACCTTTTTCACCATAGCCCTCTATGGGCTTCCAAATATCACTTTGCATATTCCACAAGAACTGTTTTAGGGAAAGGGTTCTTGAGAAGAAAGCTGTAACTCTGTGAGACAAATTAATAGAACACAAAGCAGTTTCTCAGAAAACTTCTTTCCTTTAATTACCGGAAGATACTTCCCTTTTCACCATAGCCCTTTATGGGCTTCCAAATAACACTTTGCAAATTCCACAAGAACACTCTTAGCGAAATGTTTCTTGAGAAAGGCTTCTTGAGGGGAAAGATGTAACTCTCTCAGTTGAGTTAACAGAACACAAAGCAGTTTCTCAGAAAGGTTTTTTTCAGTTTTTATCCTAGGATATTTCCTTTTTCACCATAGCCCTCTATGGTCTCCCAAATACCACTTCTCAAATTCCAAAAGAACAGTCTTAGCGAAAGGCTTCTTCAGGTGAAAGTTGTAACTCTTTGAGATGAATTAACAGAACCCAAAGCAGTCTCTCAGAAAGCTTCTTTAAAGTTTTTAACGGAAGATATTTATTTTTTCACCAGAGCCCTCTAAGGTGTTCCAAATATCCCTTTGCAAATTTCACAAGAACAGTCTTAGCGAAAGGCTTCTAGAGGGAAAAGCTGTAACATTGTGAGATGAATTAACAGAGCAGAAAGCAGTTTCTCACAAAGCTTTTTTTCAGTTTTCATCTTAGGATATTTCCTTTTTCACCATAGCCCTCTATGGGCTTCCAAATATCACTTTGCAAATTCCAGAAGAACATTGTTAGCGAAAAGGCTTCTGGAGGGGAAAACTGTAATTGTGTGAGATGAATTAACAGAACACAAAGTAGTTTCTCTAAAGCTTCTTTCCAGTATTTAACGGAAGATATTTCCTTTTTCACCATAGCTCTCTATGGGCTTCGAAATATCACTTTGCAAATTAAACAAGAACATTCTTAGCGAAAGGCTTCTGGAGGGGAAAACTGTAACTCTGTGAGATGAATTAACAGAACACAAAGCAGTTTCTCCAAAGCTTCTTTCCAGTTTTTAACAGAAGATATTTCCTTTATCACCATGGACCTCTATGGGCTTCCAAATATCACTTTGCAATTTCCACAAGAACAGTCTTAGCGAAAGGCTTTTGGAGGGGAAAGTTGTAACACTGTGAATGAATTAACAGAACACCAAGCAGTTTCTCAGAAAGATTCTTTCCAGTTTTTAACGGAAGATATTTCCATTTTCACCATAGCCCTCTATGGGCTTCCAAATATCACCTTGCAAATTCCACAAGAACAGTGTTAGGGAAAGGCTTCTGTAGGGGAAAGCTGTAACTCTGTCACATGAATTAACAGAACACAAAGCAGTTTCTCAGAGAGCTTTTTTTCCGTTTTTATCTTAGGATACTTCCATTTTCACCATAGCCCACTATGGGCTTCGAAATATCACTTTGCAAATTTCCCAAGAATAATCTTAGTGAACGGCTCCTGGAGGGGAAAGCTGTACCTCTGTGAGATGAATTAATAGAACACAAAGCAGTTTCACAGAAAACTTCTTTCCATTTTTTAATGGAAGATACTTCCCTTTTCACCATAGCCCTCTATGGGCTTTCAAATATCTCTCTGCAAATTACACAAGAACAGTCTTAGCGAAAGGCTTCTTGATTGAAAAGCAGTAACTCTGAGAAATGTACTAACAGAAAAAAAGCAGTTTCTCAAAAAGCTTCTTTTCGATTTTTATCTTATCTTATTTCCTTTTTCACCATAGCCCTCTATGGGCTTTTAAATATCACTTTACAAATTCCACAAGAACATTCTTAACGAAAGGCTTCTGGAGGGGAAAGGTGCAACTCTGTTCGATGAATTAACAGAACACAAAGCAGTTTCTAGGAAAGCTTATTTTCAGTTTTTAACTCAAGATATTTCTTCTTTCAGTATAGCCCTCTATGGGCTTCCAAATAACATTTTGCAAATTCCACAAGAACAACCTTTGTGAAAGGCTTCTTTAAGGGAAAGCAGTAACCCTGTGAGTTGAATTAACAGAACAAAAAGCAGTTTCTCATAAAGGTTCTTTCAGTTTTTATCTTAGGATACATCCTTTCTCACCACAGCCCTCTATGGGCTTCCAAACATCACTTTGCAAATTCCACAAGTACATTCTTAGTGAGCGGCATATTGAGCGGAAAGCTGTACTTCTGTGAGATGAATTAACAGAACACAAAGCAGTTTCTCAGAAAGATTCTTTTCAGTTTTTAACGGAAGATATTTCCTTTTTCACCGTAGCCCTCTTTGGGCTTCCAAATATCACTTTGCAAATTCCACAAGAACAGTCTTAGCGAAAGGATTCTTGAGGGGAAAGCTGTAATTCTCTGAGATGAATTAGCAGAACACAAAGCAGTTTTTCAGAAAGATTCTTTACAGTTTTTATCGGAAGATATTTCGTTTTTCAAAAAGCCCTCTAAGGGCTTCCAAATATCACATGGCAAATTCCACAGGAACAGTCTTAGTGAACGGCTTCTGGAAGGTAAAGCTACAACACTGTGAGATGAATTAAGAGAACACAATGCAGTTTCTCAGAAAGCTTCTATTCGGGTTTTATCTTAGGATATTTCCTTTTTCGCCATAACGCTCTAAGGGCTTCCAATATCACTTTGCAAATTCCACAAGAACATTCTTAGTGAAAGGCTTCTGGAGGGGAAAACTGTAACTGTGTGAGATGAATTAACAGAACACCAAGCAGTTTCTCAGAAAGCTTCTGTCCAGTTTTTAGCTGAATATATTTCCTTCTTTACCATAGCCCTCTATAGGCTTCCAAATATCACTTTGCAAATTCCTCAAGAACAGCCTTAGAGAAAGCCTTCTTGAGAGGAAAGCTGTAACTCCGTGAGATCAATTAACGGAACACAAAGCGGTTTCTCAGAAAGCTTCTTTTCAGTTTTTATCTTAGGATATTTCCTTTTTCACCATAACCCTCTACGGGCTTCCAAGTATCACTTTGCAAATTCCACAAGAACAGTCTTACCTAAAGTCTTCTTGATGGGAATGCTATAACTCTGTGAGATGAATTAACAGAACACAAAGCAGTTTCCCAGAAAGCTTCCTTCCAATTTTTAACGGAAGATAGTTCCTTTTTCACCATAGACCTCTACTTGCTACAAAATATCACTTTTCAAATTCTACAAAAACAGTCTTTGAGAAAGGCTTCTTGAGGGGAAAGGTGTAACACTGTGTGATCAATTAAAGGAAAACAAAGCAGTCTCTCAGAACGTTTCTTTCCACTTTTTAACGGAAGATATTTCCTTTTTCACCATAGCCTTCTATGGACTTCCAAATATCACTTTTCAAATCCCACAAGAAAAGTCTTAGCGAAAGGCGTCATGAGGGGAAAACTGTAACTCTGTACGATGATTTAACAGAACACAAAGCAGTTTCTCAGAAAGCTTCTTTCCAGTTGGTAACCGAAGATATTTCGTTTTTCAACGTAGCCCCCTATGGGCTTCCAAATACCACTTTGAAATTTCCACCAGAACAGTCTTAGCAGAAGGCTTCTGCAGGGGAAAGCTGTAACTCTGTGAGATGAATTAACAGAACACAAAGCAGTTTCTCAGAAAGCTTCTTTCTAGTTTTTAACGGAAGAGATTTCCTTTTTCACCATAGCCCTCTGTTTGCTTCCAAATATCAATTTGCCAATCCCACAAGAAAAGTCTTAGCGAAAGGCTTCATGAGGGGAAAACTGTAAATCTGTAAGATGATTTAACAGAACACAAAGCAGTTTCTCAGAAAACTTCTTTCCAGTTTTTAACGGAAGATATTTTCTTTTTCATCATAACCAACTAAGGGCTTCCAAGCATCACCTTGCAAATTCCACAGGAACAACCTTAGTTAACGGCTTCTTGAGGGGAAACTTGTAACTCTGTGAGACGAATTAATAGAGCATCAGGCAGTTTCTCAGAAAGATTCTTTCCAGTTTAAACGGAAGATATTTCCTTTTTCTAAATAGCCCTCTAAGGGCTTCTAAATATCACCTTGCAAACTCCACAGGAACAGTCTTAGTGAATGACTTCTTGAGGGGAAAGCTATAACTCTGTGAGATGAATTAAAAGAACACAATTCAGTTTCTCAGAAAGCTTCTTTTCGGTTTTTATCTTAAGATAATTCCCTTTTCGCCATAACCCTCTAACGGCTTCCAATATCACTTTCCAAATTCCACAAGAACAGTCTCAGTGAACGGCTTCTTGACGGGAAAGCTGTAACTGTGTGAGATAAATTAAAAGAACACAAAGCAGTTCCTCAGAAAGCTTCTTTTCAGTTTTTATCTTAGGACAATTTCTTTTTCACCATAGCCCTATGTGGGCTTCCAAATATCACTTTGCAAATTTACAAGGACAGAGTTAGCGAAAGGATTCTTCAGGGGAAAGCTATAACACTCTGAGATGAATTAACAGAACACAAAGCAGTTTCTCAGAATGCTTCTTTCCAGTTTTTCCCTTAAGATATTCCGTTTTTCACCAGAGCCCTCTTTGGGCTTCCAAATATCCCTTTGCAAATTCCACATGAACAGCCTTAGCGAAAGGCTTCTTGAGGGGAAAGCTGTAACTCTGTGAGATGAATTAGCATAACACAATGCAGTTTCTCAGAAAGCTTCTTTCCAGTTTTAAACGGAAGATATTTCTTTTTTCACCATAGCCCTCTATGGGCTTCAAAATATCACTTTGCCAATTCCACAAGAACAGTCTTAGCAAAAGGCTTCTTCAGGGGAACGCTGTAATTCTGTGAGATGAACTAACAGAACACAAAGCAGTTTCTCAAAAAGCTTCTTTCCAGTTTTTAAATGAAGATATTTCCTTTTTCACCGTAGCACTCTATGGGCTTCCAAATATCACCTTGCAAATTCCACAAGCATAGTCTTAGCGAAAGGCTTCTTGAAGGGAAAGCTGTAAGTCTGTGAGATGAATTAACAGAACACAAAACAGTTTCCCAGAAAGCTTCTTTCCAGTTTTTAATGAAGAGACTTCCTTTTTCAACATAGACCTCTATGGACTTCCAAATATCACTTTGAAAATTCCAAAAGAACAGTCTTAGCAAATGGCGTCTTGAGGGGAAAGCTGTAACTCTGTGAGATGAATTAAGAGAATACAAAGACGTTTCTCAGAAAGCTTCTTTCCAGTTTTTAACGGAAGATATTTCCTTTGTCACCATAGCCCTCTATGGGCTTCCAAAGATCACTTTGCAAATTCCAAAAGAACAGTCTTAGCGAAAGGCTTCTTGAGGGAAAAGCTGTAACTCTGTGAGATGAATTAACAGAACACAATGCAGTTTCTCAAAAAACTTCTTTCCAGATTTAACTGAAGATATTTCCTTTTTCACCATAGCCCTCTATGGGCTTCCAAATATCACTTTGCAAATTCCACAGGAACAGTCTTAGCGTAAGGATTCTTGACGGGAAAGCTGTAACTCTGTGAGATGAATTAACAGAACACAAAGTAGTTTCTCAAAAAGCTTCTTTTTAGTTTTTATCTTAGGGTATTTCCATTTTCACCACAGCTCGCTATGGGCTTCCAAATATCACTTTTTAAATTCCACAAGAACTCTCTTAGCAAAAGGCTTCCAGAGGGGAAAGCTGTAAATCTGTGAGACGAATTAACTGAACACAAAGCAGGTTCTAAGAAAGCTTCTTTCCAGTTTTTAACTGTAGATACTTCCCTTTTCACCATAGCCCTCTATGGGCTTTCAAATATCACTTTGCAAATTCCACAAGAACAGTCTTAGCGAAAGTCTTATTCAGGGGAATGCTGTAACTCTCTGTGGTGAATGAAGAGAACACAAAGCAGTTTCATAAAAAGCTTCTTTCCAGTTTTTAACTGAAGATATTTCCTTTTTCACTGTAGCCTTCTTTGGGCTTCCAAATATCTCTTGCAAATTCCACAAGAATAGTCTTAGCGAAAGGCTTCTTGAGGGGAAAGCTGTAACTCTGTGAGATGAATTAACCGAACACAAAGCCATTTCTCAGAAAGCTTCTTTCCAGTTTTTAAGGGAAGATACTTCCTTTTTCACAAAGGCCCTCTAAGGGCTTCCAAATATCACCTTGCAAACTCCACAGGAACAGTCTTAGTGAACAGCTCCTGGAGGGGAAAGCTATAACTCTGTAAGATGAATTAAGAGAACACAATGCAGTTTCTCAGAAAGCTTCTATTCGGTTTTTATCTTAGGATATTTTCTTTTTCGCCATAACGCTCTATGGGCTTCAACTATCACTTTGCTAATTCCACAAGAACAGTCTCAGCGAACGGCTTCTTGAGGGGAAATCTGTAATTCTGAGATGAATTAACAGAAAAAAAAGCAGTTTCTCAGAAAGCTTCTTTCCAGTTTTTAACAGAAGATATTTCCTTTTTCACCATAGCCCTCTATGGGCTTCAAAATATCACTTTGCAAATTCCACAAGAACAGTCTTAGCGAAAGGCTTTTTGAGGGGAAAGCTGTAACTCTGTGAGATGAATTAACGGAACACAAAGCAGTTTCTCGGAAAGCTTCTTTTCGGTTTTTATCTTAGGATACTTCCCTAATCACCATAGCCCTCTATGGGCTTCGAAATATCACTTTGCAAATTTCACAAGAACAGTCTAGTGAATGGCTTCTGGAAGGGAAAACTGTAACTCTGTGAGATGAATTAACAGAACCAAAAGCAGTTTTTCAGAAATCTTCTTTCAAGTTTTCAACGGAAGATATTACCTTTTTCACCATAGCCCTCTATGGGCTTCCAAATATCACTTTGCATATTCCACAAGAACTGTTTTAGGGAAAGGGTTCTTGAGAAGAAAGCTGTAACTCTGTGAGACAAATTAATAGAACACAAAGCAGTTTCTCAGAAAACTTCTTTCCTTTAATTACCGGAAGATACTTCCCTTTTCACCATAGCCCTTTATGGGCTTCCAAATAACACTTTGCAAATTCCACAAGAACACTCTTAGCGAAATGTTTCTTGAGAAAGGCTTCTTGAGGGGAAAGATGTAACTCTCTCAATTGAGTTAACAGAACACAAAGCAGTTTCTCAGAAAGGTTTTTTTCAGTTTTTATCCTAGGATATTTCCTTTTTCACCATAGCCCTCTATGGTCTCCCAAATACCACTTCTCAAATTCCAAAAGAACAGTCTTAGCGAAAGGCTTCTTCAGGTGAAAGTTGTAACTCTTTGAGATGAACTAACAGAACCCAAAGCAGTCTCTCAGAAAGCTTCTTTAAAGTTTTTAACGGAAGATATTTATTTTTTCACCAGAGCCCTCTAAGGTGTTCCAAATATCCCTTTGCAAATTTCACAAGAACAGTCTTAGCGAAAGGCTTCTAGAGGGAAAAGCTGTAACATTGTGAGATGAATTAACAGAGCAGAAAGCAGTTTCTCACAAAGCTTTTTTTCAGTTTTCATCTTAGGATATTTCCTTTTTCACCATAGCCCTCTATGGGCTTCCAAATATCACTTTGCAAATTCCAGAAGAACATTGTTAGCGAAAAGGCTTCTGGAGGGGAAAACTGTAATTGTGTGAGATGAATTAACAGAACACAAAGTAGTTTCTCTAAAGCTTCTTTCCAGTATTTAACGGAAGATATTTCCTTTTTCACCATAGCTCTCTATGGGCTTCGAAATATCACTTTGCAAATTAAACAAGAACATTCTTAGCGAAAGGCTTCTGGAGGGGAAAACTGTAACTCTGTGAGATGAATTAACAGAACACAAAGCAGTTTCTCCAAAGCTTCTTTCCAGTTTTTAACAGAAGATATTTCCTTTATCACCATGGACCTCTATGGGCTTCCAAATATCACTTTGCAATTTCCACAAGAACAGTCTTAGCGAAAGGCTTTTGGAGGGGAAAGTTGTAACACTGTGAATGAATTAACAGAACACCAAGCAGTTTCTCAGAAAGATTCTTTCCAGTTTTTAACGGAAGATATTTCCATTTTCACCATAGCCCTCTATGGGCTTCCAAATATCACCTTGCAAATTCCACAAGAACAGTGTTAGGGAAAGGCTTCTGTAGGGGAAAGCTGTAACTCTGTCACATGAATTAACAGAACACAAAGCAGTTTCTCAGAGAGCTTTTTTTCCGTTTTTATCTTAGGATACTTCCATTTTCACCATAGCCCACTATGGGCTTCGAAATATCACTTTGCAAATTTCCCAAGAATAATCTTAGTGAACGGCTCCTGGAGGGGAAAGCTGTACCTCTGTGAGATGAATTAATAGAACACAAAGCAGTTTCACAGAAAACTTCTTTCCATTTTTTAATGGAAGATACTTCCCTTTTCACCATAGCCCTCTATGGGCTTTCAAATATCTCTCTGCAAATTACACAAGAACAGTCTTAGCGAAAGGCTTCTTGATTGAAAAGCAGTAACTCTGAGAAATGTACTAACAGAAAAAAAGCAGTTTCTCAAAAAGCTTCTTTTCGATTTTTATCTTATCTTATTTCCTTTTTCACCATAGCCCTCTATGGGCTTTTAAATATCACTTTACAAATTCCACAAGAACATTCTTAACGAAAGGCTTCTGGAGGGGAAAGGTGCAACTCTGTTCGATGAATTAACAGAACACAAAGCAGTTTCTAGGAAAGCTTATTTTCAGTTTTTAGCTCAAGATATTTCTTCTTTCAGTATAGCCCTCTATGGGCTTCCAAATAACATTTTGCAAATTCCACAAGAACAACCTTTGTGAAAGGCTTCTTTAAGGGAAAGCAGTAACCCTGTGAGTTGAATTAACAGAACAAAAAGCAGTTTCTCATAAAGGTTCTTTCAGTTTTTATCTTAGGATACATCCTTTCTCACCACAGCCCTCTATGGGCTTCCAAACATCACTTTGCAAATTCCACAAGTACATTCTTAGTGAGCGGCATATTGAGCGGAAAGCTGTACTTCTGTGAGATGAATTAACAGAACACAAAGCAGTTTCTCAGAAAGATTCTTTTCAGTTTTTAACGGAAGATATTTCCTTTTTCACCGTAGCCCTCTTTGGGCTTCCAAATATCACTTTGCAAATTCCACAAGAACAGTCTTAGCGAAAGGATTCTTGAGGGGAAAGCTGTAATTCTCTGAGATGAATTAGCAGAACACAAAGCAGTTTTTCAGAAAGATTCTTTACAGTTTTTATCGGAAGATATTTCGTTTTTCAAAAAGCCCTCTAAGGGCTTCCAAATATCACATGGCAAATTCCACAGGAACAGTCTTAGTGAACGGCTTCTGGAAGGTAAAGCTACAACACTGTGAGATGAATTAAGAGAACACAATGCAGTTTCTCAGAAAGCTTCTATTCGGGTTTTATCTTAGGATATTTCCTTTTTCGCCATAACGCTCTAAGGGCTTCCAATATCACTTTGCAAATTCCACAAGAACATTCTTAGTGAAAGGCTTCTGGAGGGGAAAACTGTAACTGTGTGAGATGAATTAACAGAACACCAAGCAGTTTCTCAGAAAGCTTCTGTCCAGTTTTTAGCTGAATATATTTCCTTCTTTACCATAGCCCTCTATAGGCTTCCAAATATCACTTTGCAAATTCCTCAAGAACAGCCTTAGAGAAAGGCTTCTTGAGAGGAAAGCTGTAACTCCGTGAGATCAATTAACGGAACACAAAGCGGTTTCTCAGAAAGCTTCTTTTCAGTTTTTATCTTAGGATATTTCCTTTTTCACCATAACCCTCTACGGGCTTCCAAGTATCACTTTGCAAATTCCACAAGAACAGTCTTACCTAAAGTCTTCTTGATGGGAATGCTATAACTCTGTGAGATGAATTAACAGAACACAAAGCAGTTTCCCAGAAAGCTTCCTTCCAATTTTTAACGGAAGATAGTTCCTTTTTCACCATAGACCTCTACTTGCTACAAAATATCACTTTTCAAATTCTACAAAAACAGTCTTTGAGAAAGGCTTCTTGAGGGGAAAGGTGTAACACTGTGTGATCAATTAAAGGAAAACAAAGCAGTCTCTCAGAACGTTTCTTTCCACTTTTTAACGGAAGATATTTCCTTTTTCACCATAGCCTTCTATGGACTTCCAAATATCACTTTTCAAATCCCACAAGAAAAGTCTTAGCGAAAGGCGTCATGAGGGGAAAACTGTAACTCTGTACGATGATTTAACAGAACACAAAGCAGTTTCTCAGAAAGCTTCTTTCCAGTTGGTAACCGAAGATATTTCGTTTTTCAACGTAGCCCCCTATGGGCTTCCAAATACCACTTTGAAATTTCCACCAGAACAGTCTTAGCAGAAGGCTTCTGCAGGGGAAAGCTGTAACTCTGTGAGATGAATTAACAGAACACAAAGCAGTTTCTCAGAAAGCTTCTTTCTAGTTTTTAACGGAAGAGATTTCCTTTTTCACCATAGCCCTCTGTTTGCTTCCAAATATCAATTTGCCAATCCCACAAGAAAAGTCTTAGCGAAAGGCTTCATGAGGGGAAAACTGTAAATCTGTAAGATGATTTAACAGAACACAAAGCAGTTTCTCAGAAAACTTCTTTCCAGTTTTTAACGGAAGATATTTTCTTTTTCATCATAACCAACTAAGGGCTTCCAAGCATCACCTTGCAAATTCCACAGGAACAACCTTAGTTAACGGCTTCTTGAGGGGAAACTTGTAACTCTGTGAGACGAATTAATAGAGCATCAGGCAGTTTCTCAGAAAGATTCTTTCCAGTTTAAACGGAAGATATTTCCTTTTTCTAAATAGCCCTCTAAGGGCTTCTAAATATCACCTTGCAAACTCCACAGGAACAGTCTTAGTGAATGACTTCTTGAGGGGAAAGCTATAACTCTGTGAGATGAATTAAAAGAACACAATTCAGTTTCTCAGAAAGCTTCTTTTCGGTTTTTATCTTAAGATAATTCCCTTTTCGCCATAACCCTCTAACGGCTTCCAATATCACTTTCCAAATTCCACAAGAACAGTCTCAGTGAACGGCTTCTTGACGGGAAAGCTGTAACTGTGTGAGATAAATTAAAAGAACACAAAGCAGTTCCTCAGAAAGCTTCTTTTCAGTTTTTATCTTAGGACAATTTCTTTTTCACCATAGCCCTATGTGGGCTTCCAAATATCACTTTGCAAATTTACAAGGACAGAGTTAGCGAAAGGATTCTTCAGGGGAAAGCTATAACACTCTGAGATGAATTAACAGAACACAAAGCAGTTTCTCAGAATGCTTCTTTCCAGTTTTTCCCTTAAGATATTCCGTTTTTCACCAGAGCCCTCTTTGGGCTTCCAAATATCCCTTTGCAAATTCCACATGAACAGCCTTAGCGAAAGGCTTCTTGAGGGGAAAGCTGTAACTCTGTGAGATGAATTAGCATAACACAATGCAGTTTCTCAGAAAGCTTCTTTCCAGTTTTAAACGGAAGATATTTCTTTTTTCACCATAGCCCTCTATGGGCTTCAAAATATCACTTTGCCAATTCCACAAGAACAGTCTTAGCAAAAGGCTTCTTCAGGGGAACGCTGTAATTCTGTGAGATGAACTAACAGAACACAAAGCAGTTTCTCAAAAAGCTTCTTTCCAGTTTTTAAATGAAGATATTTCCTTTTTCACTGTAGCACTCTATGGGCTTCCAAATATCACCTTGCAAATTCCACAAGCATAGTCTTAGCGAAAGGCTTCTTGAAGGGAAAGCTGTAAGTCTGTGAGATGAATTAACAGAACACAAAACAGTTTCCCAGAAAGCTTCTTTCCAGTTTTTAATGAAGAGACTTCCTTTTTCAACATAGACCTCTATGGACTTCCAAATATCACTTTGAAAATTCCAAAAGAACAGTCTTAGCAAATGGCGTCTTGAGGGGAAAGCTGTAACTCTGTGAGATGAATTAAGAGAATACAAAGACGTTTCTCAGAAAGCTTCTTTCCAGTTTTTAACGGAAGATATTTCCTTTGTCACCATAGCCCTCTATGGGCTTCCAAAGATCACTTTGCAAATTCCAAAAGAACAGTCTTAGCGAAAGGCTTCTTGAGGGAAAAGCTGTAACTCTGTGAGATGAATTAACAGAACACAATGCAGTTTCTCAAAAAACTTCTTTCCAGATTTAACTGAAGATATTTCCTTTTTCACCATAGCCCTCTATGGGCTTCCAAATATCACTTTGCAAATTCCACAGGAACAGTCTTAGCGTAAGGATTCTTGACGGGAAAGCTGTAACTCTGTGAGATGAATTAACAGAACACAAAGTAGTTTCTCAAAAAGCTTCTTTTTAGTTTTTATCTTAGGGTATTTCCATTTTCACCACAGCTCGCTATGGGCTTCCAAATATCACTTTTTAAATTCCACAAGAACTCTCTTAGCAAAAGGCTTCCAGAGGGGAAAGCTGTAAATCTGTGAGACGAATTAACTGAACACAAAGCAGGTTCTAAGAAAGCTTCTTTCCAGTTTTTAACTGTAGATACTTCCCTTTTCACCATAGCCCTCTATGGGCTTTCAAATATCACTTTGCAAATTCCACAAGAACAGTCTTAGCGAAAGTCTTATTCAGGGGAATGCTGTAACTCTCTGTGGTGAATGAAGAGAACACAAAGCAGTTTCATAAAAAGCTTCTTTCCAGTTTTTAACTGAAGATATTTCCTTTTTCACTGTAGCCTTCTTTGGGCTTCCAAATATCTCTTGCAAATTCCACAAGAATAGTCTTAGCGAAAGGCTTCTTGAGGGGAAAGCTGTAACTCTGTGAGATGAATTAACCGAACACAAAGCCATTTCTCAGAAAGCTTCTTTCCAGTTTTTAAGGGAAGATACTTCCTTTTTCACAAAGGCCCTCTAAGGGCTTCCAAATATCACCTTGCAAACTCCACAGGAACAGTCTTAGTGAACAGCTCCTGGAGGGGAAAGCTATAACTCTGTAAGATGAATTAAGAGAACACAATGCAGTTTCTCAGAAAGCTTCTATTCGGTTTTTATCTTAGGATATTTTCTTTTTCGCCATAACGCTCTATGGGCTTCAACTATCACTTTGCTAATTCCACAAGAACAGTCTCAGCGAACGGCTTCTTGAGGGGAAATCTGTAATTCTGAGATGAATTAACAGAAAAAAAAGCAGTTTCTCAGAAAGCTTCTTTCCAGTTTTTAACAGAAGATATTTCCTTTTTCACCATAGCCCTCTATGGGCTTCAAAATATCACTTTGCAAATTCCACAAGAACAGTCTTAGCGAAAGGCTTTTTGAGGGGAAAGCTGTAACTCTGTGAGATGAATTAACGGAACACAAAGCAGTTTCTCGGAAAGCTTCTTTTCGGTTTTTATCTTAGGATACTTCCCTAATCACCATAGCCCTCTATGGGCTTCGAAATATCACTTTGCAAATTTCACAAGAACAGTCTAGTGAATGGCTTCTGGAAGGGAAAACTGTAACTCTGTGAGATGAATTAACAGAACCAAAAGCAGTTTTTCAGAAATCTTCTTTCAAGTTTTCAACGGAAGATATTACCTTTTTCACCATAGCCCTCTATGGGCTTCCAAATATCACTTTGCATATTCCACAAGAACTGTTTTAGGGAAAGGGTTCTTGAGAAGAAAGCTGTAACTCTGTGAGACAAATTAATAGAACACAAAGCAGTTTCTCAGAAAACTTCTTTCCTTTAATTACCGGAAGATACTTCCCTTTTCACCATAGCCCTTTATGGGCTTCCAAATAACACTTTGCAAATTCCACAAGAACACTCTTAGCGAAATGTTTCTTGAGAAAGGCTTCTTGAGGGGAAAGATGTAACTCTCTCAATTGAGTTAACAGAACACAAAGCAGTTTCTCAGAAAGGTTTTTTTCAGTTTTTATCCTAGGATATTTCCTTTTTCACCATAGCCCTCTATGGTCTCCCAAATACCACTTCTCAAATTCCAAAAGAACAGTCTTAGCGAAAGGCTTCTTCAGGTGAAAGTTGTAACTCTTTGAGATGAATTAACAGAACCCAAAGCAGTCTCTCAGAAAGCTTCTTTAAAGTTTTTAACGGAAGATATTTATTTTTTCACCAGAGCCCTCTAAGGTGTTCCAAATATCCCTTTGCAAATTTCACAAGAACAGTCTTAGCGAAAGGCTTCTAGAGGGAAAAGCTGTAACATTGTGAGATGAATTAACAGAGCAGAAAGCAGTTTCTCACAAAGCTTTTTTTCAGTTTTCATCTTAGGATATTTCCTTTTTCACCATAGCCCTCTATGGGCTTCCAAATATCACTTTGCAAATTCCAGAAGAACATTCTTAGCGAAAAGGCTTCTGGAGGGGAAAACTGTAATTGTGTGAGATGAATTAACAGAACACAAAGTAGTTTCTCTAAAGCTTCTTTCCAGTATTTAACGGAAGATATTTCCTTTTTCACCATAGCTCTCTATGGGCTTCGAAATATCACTTTGCAAATTAAACAAGAACATTCTTAGCGAAAGGCTTCTGGAGGGGAAAACTGTAACTCTGTGAGATGAATTAACAGAACACAAAGCAGTTTCTCCAAAGCTTCTTTCCAGTTTTTAACAGAAGATATTTCCTTTATCACCATGGACCTCTATGGGCTTCCAAATATCACTTTGCAATTTCCACAAGAACAGTCTTAGCGAAAGGCTTTTGGAGGGGAAAGTTGTAACACTGTGAATGAATTAACAGAACACCAAGCAGTTTCTCAGAAAGATTCTTTCCAGTTTTTAACGGAAGATATTTCCATTTTCACCATAGCCCTCTATGGGCTTCCAAATATCACCTTGCAAATTCCACAAGAACAGTGTTAGGGAAAGGCTTCTGTAGGGGAAAGCTGTAACTCTGTCACATGAATTAACAGAACACAAAGCAGTTTCTCAGAGAGCTTTTTTTCCGTTTTTATCTTAGGATACTTCCATTTTCACCATAGCCCACTATGGGCTTCGAAATATCACTTTGCAAATTTCCCAAGAATAATCTTAGTGAACGGCTCCTGGAGGGGAAAGCTGTACCTCTGTGAGATGAATTAATAGAACACAAAGCAGTTTCACAGAAAACTTCTTTCCATTTTTTAATGGAAGATACTTCCCTTTTCACCATAGCCCTCTATGGGCTTTCAAATATCTCTCTGCAAATTACACAAGAACAGTCTTAGCGAAAGGCTTCTTGATTGAAAAGCAGTAACTCTGAGAAATGTACTAACAGAAAAAAAGCAGTTTCTCAAAAAGCTTCTTTTCGATTTTTATCTTATCTTATTTCCTTTTTCACCATAGCCCTCTATGGGCTTTTAAATATCACTTTACAAATTCCACAAGAACATTCTTAACGAAAGGCTTCTGGAGGGGAAAGGTGCAACTCTGTTCGATGAATTAACAGAACACAAAGCAGTTTCTAGGAAAGCTTATTTTCAGTTTTTAGCTCAAGATATTTCTTCTTTCAGTATAGCCCTCTATGGGCTTCCAAATAACATTTTGCAAATTCCACAAGAACAACCTTTGTGAAAGGCTTCTTTAAGGGAAAGCAGTAACCCTGTGAGTTGAATTAACAGAACAAAAAGCAGTTTCTCATAAAGGTTCTTTCAGTTTTTATCTTAGGATACATCCTTTCTCACCACAGCCCTCTATGGGCTTCCAAACATCACTTTGCAAATTCCACAAGTACATTCTTAGTGAGCGGCATATTGAGCGGAAAGCTGTACTTCTGTGAGATGAATTAACAGAACACAAAGCAGTTTCTCAGAAAGATTCTTTTCAGTTTTTAACGGAAGATATTTCCTTTTTCACCGTAGCCCTCTTTGGGCTTCCAAATATCACTTTGCAAATTCCACAAGAACAGTCTTAGCGAAAGGATTCTTGAGGGGAAAGCTGTAATTCTCTGAGATGAATTAGCAGAACACAAAGCAGTTTTTCAGAAAGATTCTTTACAGTTTTTATCGGAAGATATTTCGTTTTTCAAAAAGCCCTCTAAGGGCTTCCAAATATCACATGGCAAATTCCACAGGAACAGTCTTAGTGAACGGCTTCTGGAAGGTAAAGCTACAACACTGTGAGATGAATTAAGAGAACACAATGCAGTTTCTCAGAAAGCTTCTATTCGGGTTTTATCTTAGGATATTTCCTTTTTCGCCATAACGCTCTAAGGGCTTCCAATATCACTTTGCAAATTCCACAAGAACATTCTTAGTGAAAGGCTTCTGGAGGGGAAAACTGTAACTGTGTGAGATGAATTAACAGAACACCAAGCAGTTTCTCAGAAAGCTTCTGTCCAGTTTTTAGCTGAATATATTTCCTTCTTTACCATAGCCCTCTATAGGCTTCCAAATATCACTTTGCAAATTCCTCAAGAACAGCCTTAGAGAAAGGCTTCTTGAGAGGAAAGCTGTAACTCCGTGAGATCAATTAACGGAACACAAAGCGGTTTCTCAGAAAGCTTCTTTTCAGTTTTTATCTTAGGATATTTCCTTTTTCACCATAACCCTCTACGGGCTTCCAAGTATCACTTTGCAAATTCCACAAGAACAGTCTTACCTAAAGTCTTCTTGATGGGAATGCTATAACTCTGTGAGATGAATTAACAGAACACAAAGCAGTTTCCCAGAAAGCTTCCTTCCAATTTTTAACGGAAGATAGTTCCTTTTTCACCATAGACCTCTACTTGCTACAAAATATCACTTTTCAAATTCTACAAAAACAGTCTTTGAGAAAGGCTTCTTGAGGGGAAAGGTGTAACACTGTGTGATCAATTAAAGGAAAACAAAGCAGTCTCTCAGAACGTTTCTTTCCACTTTTTAACGGAAGATATTTCCTTTTTCACCATAGCCTTCTATGGACTTCCAAATATCACTTTTCAAATCCCACAAGAAAAGTCTTAGCGAAAGGCGTCATGAGGGGAAAACTGTAACTCTGTACGATGATTTAACAGAACACAAAGCAGTTTCTCAGAAAGCTTCTTTCCAGTTGGTAACCGAAGATATTTCGTTTTTCAACGTAGCCCCCTATGGGCTTCCAAATACCACTTTGAAATTTCCACCAGAACAGTCTTAGCAGAAGGCTTCTGCAGGGGAAAGCTGTAACTCTGTGAGATGAATTAACAGAACACAAAGCAGTTTCTCAGAAAGCTTCTTTCTAGTTTTTAACGGAAGAGATTTCCTTTTTCACCATAGCCCTCTGTTTGCTTCCAAATATCAATTTGCCAATCCCACAAGAAAAGTCTTAGCGAAAGGCTTCATGAGGGGAAAACTGTAAATCTGTAAGATGATTTAACAGAACACAAAGCAGTTTCTCAGAAAACTTCTTTCCAGTTTTTAACGGAAGATATTTTCTTTTTCATCATAACCAACTAAGGGCTTCCAAGCATCACCTTGCAAATTCCACAGGAACAACCTTAGTTAACGGCTTCTTGAGGGGAAACTTGTAACTCTGTGAGACGAATTAATAGAGCATCAGGCAGTTTCTCAGAAAGATTCTTTCCAGTTTAAACGGAAGATATTTCCTTTTTCTAAATAGCCCTCTAAGGGCTTCTAAATATCACCTTGCAAACTCCACAGGAACAGTCTTAGTGAATGACTTCTTGAGGGGAAAGCTATAACTCTGTGAGATGAATTAAAAGAACACAATTCAGTTTCTCAGAAAGCTTCTTTTCGGTTTTTATCTTAAGATAATTCCCTTTTCGCCATAACCCTCTAACGGCTTCCAATATCACTTTCCAAATTCCACAAGAACAGTCTCAGTGAACGGCTTCTTGACGGGAAAGCTGTAACTGTGTGAGATAAATTAAAAGAACACAAAGCAGTTCCTCAGAAAGCTTCTTTTCAGTTTTTATCTTAGGACAATTTCTTTTTCACCATAGCCCTATGTGGGCTTCCAAATATCACTTTGCAAATTTACAAGGACAGAGTTAGCGAAAGGATTCTTCAGGGGAAAGCTATAACACTCTGAGATGAATTAACAGAACACAAAGCAGTTTCTCAGAATGCTTCTTTCCAGTTTTTCCCTTAAGATATTCCGTTTTTCACCAGAGCCCTCTTTGGGCTTCCAAATATCCCTTTGCAAATTCCACATGAACAGCCTTAGCGAAAGGCTTCTTGAGGGGAAAGCTGTAACTCTGTGAGATGAATTAGCATAACACAATGCAGTTTCTCAGAAAGCTTCTTTCCAGTTTTAAACGGAAGATATTTCTTTTTTCACCATAGCCCTCTATGGGCTTCAAAATATCACTTTGCCAATTCCACAAGAACAGTCTTAGCAAAAGGCTTCTTCAGGGGAACGCTGTAATTCTGTGAGATGAACTAACAGAACACAAAGCAGTTTCTCAAAAAGCTTCTTTCCAGTTTTTAAATGAAGATATTTCCTTTTTCACCGTAGCACTCTATGGGCTTCCAAATATCACCTTGCAAATTCCACAAGCATAGTCTTAGCGAAAGGCTTCTTGAAGGGAAAGCTGTAAGTCTGTGAGATGAATTAACAGAACACAAAACAGTTTCCCAGAAAGCTTCTTTCCAGTTTTTAATGAAGAGACTTCCTTTTTCAACATAGACCTCTATGGACTTCCAAATATCACTTTGAAAATTCCAAAAGAACAGTCTTAGCAAATGGCGTCTTGAGGGGAAAGCTGTAACTCTGTGAGATGAATTAAGAGAATACAAAGACGTTTCTCAGAAAGCTTCTTTCCAGTTTTTAACGGAAGATATTTCCTTTGTCACCATAGCCCTCTATGGGCTTCCAAAGATCACTTTGCAAATTCCAAAAGAACAGTCTTAGCGAAAGGCTTCTTGAGGGAAAAGCTGTAACTCTGTGAGATGAATTAACAGAACACAATGCAGTTTCTCAAAAAACTTCTTTCCAGATTTAACTGAAGATATTTCCTTTTTCACCATAGCCCTCTATGGGCTTCCAAATATCACTTTGCAAATTCCACAGGAACAGTCTTAGCGTAAGGATTCTTGACGGGAAAGCTGTAACTCTGTGAGATGAATTAACAGAACACAAAGTAGTTTCTCAAAAAGCTTCTTTTTAGTTTTTATCTTAGGGTATTTCCATTTTCACCACAGCTCGCTATGGGCTTCCAAATATCACTTTTTAAATTCCACAAGAACTCTCTTAGCAAAAGGCTTCCAGAGGGGAAAGCTGTAAATCTGTGAGACGAATTAACTGAACACAAAACAGGTTCTAAGAAAGCTTCTTTCCAGTTTTTAACTGTAGATACTTCCCTTTTCACCATAGCCCTCTATGGGCTTTCAAATATCACTTTGCAAATTCCACAAGAACAGTCTTAGCGAAAGTCTTATTCAGGGGAATGCTGTAACTCTCTGTGGTGAATGAAGAGAACACAAAGCAGTTTCATAAAAAGCTTCTTTCCAGTTTTTAACTGAAGATATTTCCTTTTTCACTGTAGCCTTCTTTGGGCTTCCAAATATCTCTTGCAAATTCCACAAGAATAGTCTTAGCGAAAGGCTTCTTGAGGGGAAAGCTGTAACTCTGTGAGATGAATTAACCGAACACAAAGCCATTTCTCAGAAAGCTTCTTTCCAGTTTTTAAGGGAAGATACTTCCTTTTTCACAAAGGCCCTCTAAGGGCTTCCAAATATCACCTTGCAAACTCCACAGGAACAGTCTTAGTGAACAGCTCCTGGAGGGGAAAGCTATAACTCTGTAAGATGAATTAAGAGAACACAATGCAGTTTCTCAGAAAGCTTCTATTCGGTTTTTATCTTAGGATATTTTCTTTTTCGCCATAACGCTCTATGGGCTTCAACTATCACTTTGCTAATTCCACAAGAACAGTCTCAGCGAACGGCTTCTTGAGGGGAAATCTGTAATTCTGAGATGAATTAACAGAAAAAAAAGCAGTTTCTCAGAAAGCTTCTTTCCAGTTTTTAACAGAAGATATTTCCTTTTTCACCATAGCCCTCTATGGGCTTCAAAATATCACTTTGCAAATTCCACAAGAACAGTCTTAGCGAAAGGCTTTTTGAGGGGAAAGCTGTAACTCTGTGAG
This sequence comes from Chlorocebus sabaeus, assembly GCF_047675955.1. NCBI lineage: Eukaryota > Metazoa > Chordata > Mammalia > Primates > Cercopithecidae > Chlorocebus > Chlorocebus sabaeus. The sequence continues at coordinate 31,195 of NW_027328162.1, read as the reverse complement.
ATGAATTAACGGAACACAAAGCAGTTTCTCGGAAAGCTTCTTTTCGGTTTTTATCTTAGGATACTTCCCTAATCACCATAGCCCTCTATGGGCTTCGAAATATCACTTTGCAAATTTCACAAGAACAGTCTAGTGAATGGCTTCTGGAAGGGAAAACTGTAACTCTGTGAGATGAATTAACAGAACCAAAAGCAGTTTTTCAGAAATCTTCTTTCAAGTTTTCAACGGAAGATATTACCTTTTTCACCATAGCCCTCTATGGGCTTCCAAATATCACTTTGCATATTCCACAAGAACTGTTTTAGGGAAAGGGTTCTTGAGAAGAAAGCTGTAACTCTGTGAGACAAATTAATAGAACACAAAGCAGTTTCTCAGAAAACTTCTTTCCTTTAATTACCGGAAGATACTTCCCTTTTCACCATAGCCCTTTATGGGCTTCCAAATAACACTTTGCAAATTCCACAAGAACACTCTTAGCGAAATGTTTCTTGAGAAAGGCTTCTTGAGGGGAAAGATGTAACTCTCTCAATTGAGTTAACAGAACACAAAGCAGTTTCTCAGAAAGGTTTTTTTCAGTTTTTATCCTAGGATATTTCCTTTTTCACCATAGCCCTCTATGGTCTCCCAAATACCACTTCTCAAATTCCAAAAGAACAGTCTTAGCGAAAGGCTTCTTCAGGTGAAAGTTGTAACTCTTTGAGATGAATTAACAGAACCCAAAGCAGTCTCTCAGAAAGCTTCTTTAAAGTTTTTAACGGAAGATATTTATTTTTTCACCAGAGCCCTCTAAGGTGTTCCAAATATCCCTTTGCAAATTTCACAAGAACAGTCTTAGCGAAAGGCTTCTAGAGGGAAAAGCTGTAACATTGTGAGATGAATTAACAGAGCAGAAAGCAGTTTCTCACAAAGCTTTTTTTCAGTTTTCATCTTAGGATATTTCCTTTTTCACCATAGCCCTCTATGGGCTTCCAAATATCACTTTGCAAATTCCAGAAGAACATTCTTAGCGAAAAGGCTTCTGGAGGGGAAAACTGTAATTGTGTGAGATGAATTAACAGAACACAAAGTAGTTTCTCTAAAGCTTCTTTCCAGTATTTAACGGAAGATATTTCCTTTTTCACCATAGCTCTCTATGGGCTTCGAAATATCACTTTGCAAATTAAACAAGAACATTCTTAGCGAAAGGCTTCTGGAGGGGAAAACTGTAACTCTGTGAGATGAATTAACAGAACACAAAGCAGTTTCTCCAAAGCTTCTTTCCAGTTTTTAACAGAAGATATTTCCTTTATCACCATGGACCTCTATGGGCTTCCAAATATCACTTTGCAATTTCCACAAGAACAGTCTTAGCGAAAGGCTTTTGGAGGGGAAAGTTGTAACACTGTGAATGAATTAACAGAACACCAAGCAGTTTCTCAGAAAGATTCTTTCCAGTTTTTAACGGAAGATATTTCCATTTTCACCATAGCCCTCTATGGGCTTCCAAATATCACCTTGCAAATTCCACAAGAACAGTGTTAGGGAAAGGCTTCTGTAGGGGAAAGCTGTAACTCTGTCACATGAATTAACAGAACACAAAGCAGTTTCTCAGAGAGCTTTTTTTCCGTTTTTATCTTAGGATACTTCCATTTTCACCATAGCCCACTATGGGCTTCGAAATATCACTTTGCAAATTTCCCAAGAATAATCTTAGTGAACGGCTCCTGGAGGGGAAAGCTGTACCTCTGTGAGATGAATTAATAGAACACAAAGCAGTTTCACAGAAAACTTCTTTCCATTTTTTAATGGAAGATACTTCCCTTTTCACCATAGCCCTCTATGGGCTTTCAAATATCTCTCTGCAAATTACACAAGAACAGTCTTAGCGAAAGGCTTCTTGATTGAAAAGCAGTAACTCTGAGAAATGTACTAACAGAAAAAAAGCAGTTTCTCAAAAAGCTTCTTTTCGATTTTTATCTTATCTTATTTCCTTTTTCACCATAGCCCTCTATGGGCTTTTAAATATCACTTTACAAATTCCACAAGAACATTCTTAACGAAAGGCTTCTGGAGGGGAAAGGTGCAACTCTGTTCGATGAATTAACAGAACACAAAGCAGTTTCTAGGAAAGCTTATTTTCAGTTTTTAACTCAAGATATTTCTTCTTTCAGTATAGCCCTCTATGGGCTTCCAAATAACATTTTGCAAATTCCACAAGAACAACCTTTGTGAAAGGCTTCTTTAAGGGAAAGCAGTAACCCTGTGAGTTGAATTAACAGAACAAAAAGCAGTTTCTCATAAAGGTTCTTTCAGTTTTTATCTTAGGATACATCCTTTCTCACCACAGCCCTCTATGGGCTTCCAAACATCACTTTGCAAATTCCACAAGTACATTCTTAGTGAGCGGCATATTGAGCGGAAAGCTGTACTTCTGTGAGATGAATTAACAGAACACAAAGCAGTTTCTCAGAAAGATTCTTTTCAGTTTTTAACGGAAGATATTTCCTTTTTCACCGTAGCCCTCTTTGGGCTTCCAAATATCACTTTGCAAATTCCACAAGAACAGTCTTAGCGAAAGGATTCTTGAGGGGAAAGCTGTAATTCTCTGAGATGAATTAGCAGAACACAAAGCAGTTTTTCAGAAAGATTCTTTACAGTTTTTATCGGAAGATATTTCGTTTTTCAAAAAGCCCTCTAAGGGCTTCCAAATATCACATGGCAAATTCCACAGGAACAGTCTTAGTGAACGGCTTCTGGAAGGTAAAGCTACAACACTGTGAGATGAATTAAGAGAACACAATGCAGTTTCTCAGAAAGCTTCTATTCGGGTTTTATCTTAGGATATTTCCTTTTTCGCCATAACGCTCTAAGGGCTTCCAATATCACTTTGCAAATTCCACAAGAACATTCTTAGTGAAAGGCTTCTGGAGGGGAAAACTGTAACTGTGTGAGATGAATTAACAGAACACCAAGCAGTTTCTCAGAAAGCTTCTGTCCAGTTTTTAGCTGAATATATTTCCTTCTTTACCATAGCCCTCTATAGGCTTCCAAATATCACTTTGCAAATTCCTCAAGAACAGCCTTAGAGAAAGGCTTCTTGAGAGGAAAGCTGTAACTCCGTGAGATCAATTAACGGAACACAAAGCGGTTTCTCAGAAAGCTTCTTTTCAGTTTTTATCTTAGGATATTTCCTTTTTCACCATAACCCTCTACGGGCTTCCAAGTATCACTTTGCAAATTCCACAAGAACAGTCTTACCTAAAGTCTTCTTGATGGGAATGCTATAACTCTGTGAGATGAATTAACAGAACACAAAGCAGTTTCCCAGAAAGCTTCCTTCCAATTTTTAACGGAAGATAGTTCCTTTTTCACCATAGACCTCTACTTGCTACAAAATATCACTTTTCAAATTCTACAAAAACAGTCTTTGAGAAAGGCTTCTTGAGGGGAAAGGTGTAACACTGTGTGATCAATTAAAGGAAAACAAAGCAGTCTCTCAGAACGTTTCTTTCCACTTTTTAATGGAAGATATTTCCTTTTTCACCATAGCCTTCTATGGACTTCCAAATATCACTTTTCAAATCCCACAAGAAAAGTCTTAGCGAAAGGCGTCATGAGGGGAAAACTGTAACTCTGTACGATGATTTAACAGAACACAAAGCAGTTTCTCAGAAAGCTTCTTTCCAGTTGGTAACCGAAGATATTTCGTTTTTCAACGTAGCCCCCTATGGGCTTCCAAATACCACTTTGAAATTTCCACCAGAACAGTCTTAGCAGAAGGCTTCTGCAGGGGAAAGCTGTAACTCTGTGAGATGAATTAACAGAACACAAAGCAGTTTCTCAGAAAGCTTCTTTCTAGTTTTTAACGGAAGAGATTTCCTTTTTCACCATAGCCCTCTGTTTGCTTCCAAATATCAATTTGCCAATCCCACAAGAAAAGTCTTAGCGAAAGGCTTCATGAGGGGAAAACTGTAAATCTGTAAGATGATTTAACAGAACACAAAGCAGTTTCTCAGAAAACTTCTTTCCAGTTTTTAACGGAAGATATTTTCTTTTTCATCATAACCAACTAAGGGCTTCCAAGCATCACCTTGCAAATTCCACAGGAACAACCTTAGTTAACGGCTTCTTGAGGGGAAACTTGTAACTCTGTGAGACGAATTAATAGAGCATCAGGCAGTTTCTCAGAAAGATTCTTTCCAGTTTAAACGGAAGATATTTCCTTTTTCTAAATAGCCCTCTAAGGGCTTCTAAATATCACCTTGCAAACTCCACAGGAACAGTCTTAGTGAATGACTTCTTGAGGGGAAAGCTATAACTCTGTGAGATGAATTAAAAGAACACAATTCAGTTTCTCAGAAAGCTTCTTTTCGGTTTTTATCTTAAGATAATTCCCTTTTCGCCATAACCCTCTAACGGCTTCCAATATCACTTTCCAAATTCCACAAGAACAGTCTCAGTGAACGGCTTCTTGACGGGAAAGCTGTAACTGTGTGAGATAAATTAAAAGAACACAAAGCAGTTCCTCAGAAAGCTTCTTTTCAGTTTTTATCTTAGGACAATTTCTTTTTCACCATAGCCCTATGTGGGCTTCCAAATATCACTTTGCAAATTTACAAGGACAGAGTTAGCGAAAGGATTCTTCAGGGGAAAGCTATAACACTCTGAGATGAATTAACAGAACACAAAGCAGTTTCTCAAAAAGCTTCTTTCCAGTTTTTTACTGAAGATATTTCAGTTTTCACCATAGCCCTCTAAGGGCTTCCAAATATCACTTTGCAAATTCCAAAACAACAGTCTTAGCGAAATTCTTCTTGAGGGGAAAGCTGTAAATCTTTGAGATGAATTAACAGAACACAAGCAGTTTCTCAGAAATCTTCTTTTCAGTTTTTATCTTAGGATATTTCCTTTTTCATATAGCCTTCTAAGGGCTTCCAAATATCACTTTGCAAATTCCTGAAGAACGGTCTCAGTGAACGGCTTCTTGAGGGGAAAGCTGTAGATCTGTGAGAAGAATTAACAGAACACAAAACAGTTTCTCAGAAAGCTTCTTTCCAGTTTTTAACAGAACATATTTCCTTTTTTACCATAGCACTCTCTCGGCTTCCAAATATCACTTTGCATATTCCACAAGGACTGTCTTAGCGAAAGGCTTCTTGAGGGGACAGCTGTAACTCTGTGAGTTGAATTAACAGAACACTAAGCAGTCTCTCAGAAAGCGTCTTTTCGGGTTTTATCTTAGGATATCTCCATTTTCACCATAGCCCTCTATGGGCCTCCGAATATCACTTTGAAATTTCCACAAAAACAGCCTTAGCGAAAGGCTTCTTGATGGGAAAGCTGTTACTCTGTGAGATGAATTAATAGAACACAAAGCAGTTTCTCAGAAAGCTTCCTTCAAGTAGTTAATTGAAGATATTTCCTTTTTCACCATTGACCTCTACGGGCATTCAAATATCACTTTGCAAATTCCACAAGAACAGCCTTAGCGAAAGGCTTCTTGAGGAGAATGCTGTAACTCTGTGAGATGAATAAACAGAACACAGAGCAGTTTCTCAGAATGCTTCTTTACAGTTTTTCACCAAAGATATTCCCTTTTTCACCATAGCCCTCCATGGGCTTCCAAATATCCCTTTGCAAATTCCACAAGAACACTCTTATCGAAAGGCTTCTTGAGGGGAAAGCTGTAACACAGTGAGATGAATTAGCAGAACACAATGCAGTATCTCAGAAAGCTTGTTTCCAGTTTTAAACGGAAGATATTTCTTTTTTCACCATAGCCCTCTATGGGCTTCAAAATATCACTTTGCCAATTCCACAAGAACAGTCTTAGCAAAAGGCTTCTTCAGGGGAACGCTGTAATTCTGTGAGATGAACTAACAGAACACAAAGCAGTTTCTCAAAAAGCTTCTTTCCAGTTTTTAAATGAAGATATTTCCTTTTTCACCGTAGCACTCTATGGGCTTCCAAATATCACCTTGCAAATTCCACAAGCATAGTCTTAGCGAAAGGCTTCTTGAAGGGAAAGCTGTAAGTCTGTGAGATGAATTAACAGAACACAAAACAGTTTCCCAGAAAGCTTCTTTCCAGTTTTTAATGAAGAGACTTCCTTTTTCAACATAGACCTCTATGGACTTCCAAATATCACTTTGAAAATTCCAAAAGAACAGTCTTAGCAAATGGCGTCTTGAGGGGAAAGCTGTAACTCTGTGAGATGAATTAAGAGAATACAAAGACGTTTCTCAGAAAGCTTCTTTCCAGTTTTTAACGGAAGATATTTCCTTTGTCACCATAGCCCTCTATGGGCTTCCAAAGATCACTTTGCAAATTCCAAAAGAACAGTCTTAGCGAAAGGCTTCTTGAGGGAAAAGCTGTAACTCTGTGAGATGAATTAACAGAACACAATGCAGTTTCTCAAAAAACTTCTTTCCAGATTTAACTGAAGATATTTCCTTTTTCACCATAGCCCTCTATGGGCTTCCAAATATCACTTTGCAAATTCCACAGGAACAGTCTTAGCGTAAGGATTCTTGACGGGAAAGCTGTAACTCTGTGAGATGAATTAACAGAACACAAAGTAGTTTCTCAAAAAGCTTCTTTTTAGTTTTTATCTTAGGGTATTTCCATTTTCACCACAGCTCGCTATGGGCTTCCAAATATCACTTTTTAAATTCCACAAGAACTCTCTTAGCAAAAGGCTTCCAGAGGGGAAAGCTGTAAATCTGTGAGACGAATTAACTGAACACAAAGCAGGTTCTAAGAAAGCTTCTTTCCAGTTTTTAACTGTAGATACTTCCCTTTTCACCATAGCCCTCTATGGGCTTTCAAATATCACTTTGCAAATTCCACAAGAACAGTCTTAGCGAAAGTCTTATTCAGGGGAATGCTGTAACTCTCTGTGGTGAATGAAGAGAACACAAAGCAGTTTCATAAAAAGCTTCTTTCCAGTTTTTAACTGAAGATATTTCCTTTTTCACTGTAGCCTTCTTTGGGCTTCCAAATATCTCTTGCAAATTCCACAAGAATAGTCTTAGCGAAAGGCTTCTTGAGGGGAAAGCTGTAACTCTGTGAGATGAATTAACCGAACACAAAGCCATTTCTCAGAAAGCTTCTTTCCAGTTTTTAAGGGAAGATACTTCCTTTTTCACAAAGGCCCTCTAAGGGCTTCCAAATATCACCTTGCAAACTCCACAGGAACAGTCTTAGTGAACAGCTCCTGGAGGGGAAAGCTATAACTCTGTAAGATGAATTAAGAGAACACAATGCAGTTTCTCAGAAAGCTTCTATTCGGTTTTTATCTTAGGATATTTTCTTTTTCGCCATAACGCTCTATGGGCTTCAACTATCACTTTGCTAATTCCACAAGAACAGTCTCAGCGAACGGCTTCTTGAGGGGAAATCTGTAATTCTGAGATGAATTAACAGAAAAAAAAGCAGTTTCTCAGAAAGCTTCTTTCCAGTTTTTAACAGAAGATATTTCCTTTTTCACCATAGCCCTCTATGGGCTTCAAAATATCACTTTGCAAATTCCACAAGAACAGTCTTAGCGAAAGGCTTTTTGAGGGGAAAGCTGTAACTCTGTGAGATGAATTAACGGAACACAAAGCAGTTTCTCGGAAAGCTTCTTTTCGGTTTTTATCTTAGGATACTTCCCTAATCACCATAGCCCTCTATGGGCTTCGAAATATCACTTTGCAAATTTCACAAGAACAGTCTAGTGAATGGCTTCTGGAAGGGAAAACTGTAACTCTGTGAGATGAATTAACAGAACCAAAAGCAGTTTTTCAGAAATCTTCTTTCAAGTTTTCAACGGAAGATATTACCTTTTTCACCATAGCCCTCTATGGGCTTCCAAATATCACTTTGCATATTCCACAAGAACTGTTTTAGGGAAAGGGTTCTTGAGAAGAAAGCTGTAACTCTGTGAGACAAATTAATAGAACACAAAGCAGTTTCTCAGAAAACTTCTTTCCTTTAATTACCGGAAGATACTTCCCTTTTCACCATAGCCCTTTATGGGCTTCCAAATAACACTTTGCAAATTCCACAAGAACACTCTTAGCGAAATGTTTCTTGAGAAAGGCTTCTTGAGGGGAAAGATGTAACTCTCTCAGTTGAGTTAACAGAACACAAAGCAGTTTCTCAGAAAGGTTTTTTTCAGTTTTTATCCTAGGATATTTCCTTTTTCACCATAGCCCTCTATGGTCTCCCAAATACCACTTCTCAAATTCCAAAAGAACAGTCTTAGCGAAAGGCTTCTTCAGGTGAAAGTTGTAACTCTTTGAGATGAATTAACAGAACCCAAAGCAGTCTCTCAGAAAGCTTCTTTAAAGTTTTTAACGGAAGATATTTATTTTTTCACCAGAGCCCTCTAAGGTGTTCCAAATATCCCTTTGCAAATTTCACAAGAACAGTCTTAGCGAAAGGCTTCTAGAGGGAAAAGCTGTAACATTGTGAGATGAATTAACAGAGCAGAAAGCAGTTTCTCACAAAGCTTTTTTTCAGTTTTCATCTTAGGATATTTCCTTTTTCACCATAGCCCTCTATGGGCTTCCAAATATCACTTTGCAAATTCCAGAAGAACATTCTTAGCGAAAAGGCTTCTGGAGGGGAAAACTGTAATTGTGTGAGATGAATTAACAGAACACAAAGTAGTTTCTCTAAAGCTTCTTTCCAGTATTTAACGGAAGATATTTCCTTTTTCACCATAGCTCTCTATGGGCTTCGAAATATCACTTTGCAAATTAAACAAGAACATTCTTAGCGAAAGGCTTCTGGAGGGGAAAACTGTAACTCTGTGAGATGAATTAACAGAACACAAAGCAGTTTCTCCAAAGCTTCTTTCCAGTTTTTAACAGAAGATATTTCCTTTATCACCATGGACCTCTATGGGCTTCCAAATATCACTTTGCAATTTCCACAAGAACAGTCTTAGCGAAAGGCTTTTGGAGGGGAAAGTTGTAACACTGTGAATGAATTAACAGAACACCAAGCAGTTTCTCAGAAAGATTCTTTCCAGTTTTTAACGGAAGATATTTCCATTTTCACCATAGCCCTCTATGGGCTTCCAAATATCACCTTGCAAATTCCACAAGAACAGTGTTAGGGAAAGGCTTCTGTAGGGGAAAGCTGTAACTCTGTCACATGAATTAACAGAACACAAAGCAGTTTCTCAGAGAGCTTTTTTTCCGTTTTTATCTTAGGATACTTCCATTTTCACCATAGCCCACTATGGGCTTCGAAATATCACTTTGCAAATTTCCCAAGAATAATCTTAGTGAACGGCTCCTGGAGGGGAAAGCTGTACCTCTGTGAGATGAATTAATAGAACACAAAGCAGTTTCACAGAAAACTTCTTTCCATTTTTTAATGGAAGATACTTCCCTTTTCACCATAGCCCTCTATGGGCTTTCAAATATCTCTCTGCAAATTACACAAGAACAGTCTTAGCGAAAGGCTTCTTGATTGAAAAGCAGTATCTCTGAGAAATGTACTAACAGAAAAAAAGCAGTTTCTCAAAAAGCTTCTTTTCGATTTTTATCTTATCTTATTTCCTTTTTCACCATAGCCCTCTATGGGCTTTTAAATATCACTTTACAAATTCCACAAGAACATTCTTAACGAAAGGCTTCTGGAGGGGAAAGGTGCAACTCTGTTCGATGAATTAACAGAACACAAAGCAGTTTCTAGGAAAGCTTATTTTCAGTTTTTAACTCAAGATATTTCTTCTTTCAGTATAGCCCTCTATGGGCTTCCAAATAACATTTTGCAAATTCCACAAGAACAACCTTTGTGAAAGGCTTCTTTAAGGGAAAGCAGTAACCCTGTGAGTTGAATTAACAGAACAAAAAGCAGTTTCTCATAAAGGTTCTTTCAGTTTTTATCTTAGGATACATCCTTTCTCACCACAGCCCTCTATGGGCTTCCAAACATCACTTTGCAAATTCCACAAGTACATTCTTAGTGAGCGGCATATTGAGCGGAAAGCTGTACTTCTGTGAGATGAATTAACAGAACACAAAGCAGTTTCTCAGAAAGATTCTTTTCAGTTTTTAACGGAAGATATTTCCTTTTTCACCGTAGCCCTCTTTGGGCTTCCAAATATCACTTTGCAAATTCCACAAGAACAGTCTTAGCGAAAGGATTCTTGAGGGGAAAGCTGTAATTCTCTGAGATGAATTAGCAGAACACAAAGCAGTTTTTCAGAAAGATTCTTTACAGTTTTTATCGGAAGATATTTCGTTTTTCAAAAAGCCCTCTAAGGGCTTCCAAATATCACATGGCAAATTCCACAGGAACAGTCTTAGTGAACGGCTTCTGGAAGGTAAAGCTACAACACTGTGAGATGAATTAAGAGAACACAATGCAGTTTCTCAGAAAGCTTCTATTCGGGTTTTATCTTAGGATATTTCCTTTTTCGCCATAACGCTCTAAGGGCTTCCAATATCACTTTGCAAATTCCACAAGAACATTCTAGTGAAAGGCTTCTGGAGGGGAAAACTGTAACTGTGTGAGATGAATTAACAGAACACCAAGCAGTTTCTCAGAAAGCTTCTGTCCAGTTTTTAGCTGAATATATTTCCTTCTTTACCATAGCCCTCTATAGGCTTCCAAATATCACTTTGCAAATTCCTCAAGAACAGCCTTAGAGAAAGGCTTCTTGAGAGGAAAGCTGTAACTCCGTGAGATCAATTAACGGAACACAAAGCGGTTTCTCAGAAAGCTTCTTTTCAGTTTTTATCTTAGGATATTTCCTTTTTCACCATAACCCTCTACGGGCTTCCAAGTATCACTTTGCAAATTCCACAAGAACAGTCTTACCTAAAGTCTTCTTGATGGGAATGCTATAACTCTGTGAGATGAATTAACAGAACACAAAGCAGTTTCCCAGAAAGCTTCCTTCCAATTTTTAACGGAAGATAGTTCCTTTTTCACCATAGACCTCTACTTGCTACAAAATATCACTTTTCAAATTCTACAAAAACAGTCTTTGAGAAAGGCTTCTTGAGGGGAAAGGTGTAACACTGTGTGATCAATTAAAGGAAAACAAAGCAGTCTCTCAGAACGTTTCTTTCCACTTTTTAACGGAAGATATTTCCTTTTTCACCATAGCCTTCTATGGACTTCCAAATATCACTTTTCAAATCCCACAAGAAAAGTCTTAGCGAAAGGCGTCATGAGGGGAAAACTGTAACTCTGTACGATGATTTAACAGAACACAAAGCAGTTTCTCAGAAAGCTTCTTTCCAGTTGGTAACCGAAGATATTTCGTTTTTCAACGTAGCCCCCTATGGGCTTCCAAATACCACTTTGAAATTTCCACCAGAACAGTCTTAGCAGAAGGCTTCTGCAGGGGAAAGCTGTAACTCTGTGAGATGAATTAACAGAACACAAAGCAGTTTCTCAGAAAGCTTCTTTCTAGTTTTTAACGGAAGAGATTTCCTTTTTCACCATAGCCCTCTGTTTGCTTCCAAATATCAATTTGCCAATCCCACAAGAAAAGTCTTAGCGAAAGGCTTCATGAGGGGAAAACTGTAAATCTGTAAGATGATTTAACAGAACACAAAGCAGTTTCTCAGAAAACTTCTTTCCAGTTTTTAACGGAAGATATTTTCTTTTTCATCATAACCAACTAAGGGCTTCCAAGCATCACCTTGCAAATTCCACAGGAACAACCTTAGTTAACGGCTTCTTGAGGGGAAACTTGTAACTCTGTGAGACGAATTAATAGAGCATCAGGCAGTTTCTCAGAAAGATTCTTTCCAGTTTAAACGGAAGATATTTCCTTTTTCTAAATAGCCCTCTAAGGGCTTCTAAATATCACCTTGCAAACTCCACAGGAACAGTCTTAGTGAATGACTTCTTGAGGGGAAAGCTATAACTCTGTGAGATGAATTAAAAGAACACAATTCAGTTTCTCAGAAAGCTTCTTTTCGGTTTTTATCTTAAGATAATTCCCTTTTCGCCATAACCCTCTAACGGCTTCCAATATCACTTTCCAAATTCCACAAGAACAGTCTCAGTGAACGGCTTCTTGACGGGAAAGCTGTAACTGTGTGAGATAAATTAAAAGAACACAAAGCAGTTCCTCAGAAAGCTTCTTTTCAGTTTTTATCTTAGGACAATTTCTTTTTCACCATAGCCCTATGTGGGCTTCCAAATATCACTTTGCAAATTTACAAGGACAGAGTTAGCGAAAGGATTCTTCAGGGGAAAGCTATAACACTCTGAGATGAATTAACAGAACACAAAGCAGTTTCTCAGAATGCTTCTTTCCAGTTTTTCCCTTAAGATATTCCGTTTTTCACCAGAGCCCTCTTTGGGCTTCCAAATATCCCTTTGCAAATTCCACATGAACAGCCTTAGCGAAAGGCTTCTTGAGGGGAAAGCTGTAACTCTGTGAGATGAATTAGCATAACACAATGCAGTTTCTCAGAAAGCTTCTTTCCAGTTTTAAACGGAAGATATTTCTTTTTTCACCATAGCCCTCTATGGGCTTCAAAATATCACTTTGCCAATTCCACAAGAACAGTCTTAGCAAAAGGCTTCTTCAGGGGAACGCTGTAATTCTGTGAGATGAACTAACAGAACACAAAGCAGTTTCTCAAAAAGCTTCTTTCCAGTTTTTAAATGAAGATATTTCCTTTTTCACCGTAGCACTCTATGGGCTTCCAAATATCACCTTGCAAATTCCACAAGCATAGTCTTAGCGAAAGGCTTCTTGAAGGGAAAGCTGTAAGTCTGTGAGATGAATTAACAGAACACAAAACAGTTTCCCAGAAAGCTTCTTTCCAGTTTTTAATGAAGAGACTTCCTTTTTCAACATAGACCTCTATGGACTTCCAAATATCACTTTGAAAATTCCAAAAGAACAGTCTTAGCAAATGGCGTCTTGAGGGGAAAGCTGTAACTCTGTGAGATGAATTAAGAGAATACAAAGACGTTTCTCAGAAAGCTTCTTTCCAGTTTTTAACGGAAGATATTTCCTTTGTCACCATAGCCCTCTATGGGCTTCCAAAGATCACTTTGCAAATTCCAAAAGAACAGTCTTAGCGAAAGGCTTCTTGAGGGAAAAGCTGTAACTCTGTGAGATGAATTAACAGAACACAATGCAGTTTCTCAAAAAACTTCTTTCCAGATTTAACTGAAGATATTTCCTTTTTCACCATAGCCCTCTATGGGCTTCCAAATATCACTTTGCAAATTCCACAGGAACAGTCTTAGCGTAAGGATTCTTGACGGGAAAGCTGTAACTCTGTGAGATGAATTAACAGAACACAAAGTAGTTTCTCAAAAAGCTTCTTTTTAGTTTTTATCTTAGGGTATTTCCATTTTCACCACAGCTCGCTATGGGCTTCCAAATATCACTTTTTAAATTCCACAAGAACTCTCTTAGCAAAAGGCTTCCAGAGGGGAAAGCTGTAAATCTGTGAGACGAATTAACTGAACACAAAACAGGTTCTAAGAAAGCTTCTTTCCAGTTTTTAACTGTAGATACTTCCCTTTTCACCATAGCCCTCTATGGGCTTTCAAATATCACTTTGCAAATTCCACAAGAACAGTCTTAGCGAAAGTCTTATTCAGGGGAATGCTGTAACTCTCTGTGGTGAATGAAGAGAACACAAAGCAGTTTCATAAAAAGCTTCTTTCCAGTTTTTAACTGAAGATATTTCCTTTTTCACTGTAGCCTTCTTTGGGCTTCCAAATATCTCTTGCAAATTCCACAAGAATAGTCTTAGCGAAAGGCTTCTTGAGGGGAAAGCTGTAACTCTGTGAGATGAATTAACCGAACACAAAGCCATTTCTCAGAAAGCTTCTTTCCAGTTTTTAAGGGAAGATACTTCCTTTTTCACAAAGGCCCTCTAAGGGCTTCCAAATATCACCTTGCAAACTCCACAGGAACAGTCTTAGTGAACAGCTCCTGGAGGGGAAAGCTATAACTCTGTAAGATGAATTAAGAGAACACAATGCAGTTTCTCAGAAAGCTTCTATTCGGTTTTTATCTTAGGATATTTTCTTTTTCGCCATAACGCTCTATGGGCTTCAACTATCACTTTGCTAATTCCACAAGAACAGTCTCAGCGAACGGCTTCTTGAGGGGAAATCTGTAATTCTGAGATGAATTAACAGAAAAAAAAGCAGTTTCTCAGAAAGCTTCTTTCCAGTTTTTAACAGAAGATATTTCCTTTTTCACCATAGCCCTCTATGGGCTTCAAAATATCACTTTGCAAATTCCACAAGAACAGTCTTAGCGAAAGGCTTTTTGAGGGGAAAGCTGTAACTCTGTGAGATGAATTAACGGAACACAAAGCAGTTTCTCGGAAAGCTTCTTTTCGGTTTTTATCTTAGGATACTTCCCTAATCACCATAGCCCTCTATGGGCTTCGAAATATCACTTTGCAAATTTCACAAGAACAGTCTAGTGAATGGCTTCTGGAAGGGAAAACTGTAACTCTGTGAGATGAATTAACAGAACCAAAAGCAGTTTTTCAGAAATCTTCTTTCAAGTTTTCAACGGAAGATATTACCTTTTTCACCATAGCCCTCTATGGGCTTCCAAATATCACTTTGCATATTCCACAAGAACTGTTTTAGGGAAAGGGTTCTTGAGAAGAAAGCTGTAACTCTGTGAGACAAATTAATAGAACACAAAGCAGTTTCTCAGAAAACTTCTTTCCTTTAATTACCGGAAGATACTTCCCTTTTCACCATAGCCCTTTATGGGCTTCCAAATAACACTTTGCAAATTCCACAAGAACACTCTTAGCGAAATGTTTCTTGAGAAAGGCTTCTTGAGGGGAAAGATGTAACTCTCTCAATTGAGTTAACAGAACACAAAGCAGTTTCTCAGAAAGGTTTTTTTCAGTTTTTATCCTAGGATATTTCCTTTTTCACCATAGCCCTCTATGGTCTCCCAAATACCACTTCTCAAATTCCAAAAGAACAGTCTTAGCGAAAGGCTTCTTCAGGTGAAAGTTGTAACTCTTTGAGATGAATTAACAGAACCCAAAGCAGTCTCTCAGAAAGCTTCTTTAAAGTTTTTAACGGAAGATATTTATTTTTTCACCAGAGCCCTCTAAGGTGTTCCAAATATCCCTTTGCAAATTTCACAAGAACAGTCTTAGCGAAAGGCTTCTAGAGGGAAAAGCTGTAACATTGTGAGATGAATTAACAGAGCAGAAAGCAGTTTCTCACAAAGCTTTTTTTCAGTTTTCATCTTAGGATATTTCCTTTTTCACCATAGCCCTCTATGGGCTTCCAAATATCACTTTGCAAATTCCAGAAGAACATTGTTAGCGAAAAGGCTTCTGGAGGGGAAAACTGTAATTGTGTGAGATGAATTAACAGAACACAAAGTAGTTTCTCTAAAGCTTCTTTCCAGTATTTAACGGAAGATATTTCCTTTTTCACCATAGCTCTCTATGGGCTTCGAAATATCACTTTGCAAATTAAACAAGAACATTCTTAGCGAAAGGCTTCTGGAGGGGAAAACTGTAACTCTGTGAGATGAATTAACAGAACACAAAGCAGTTTCTCCAAAGCTTCTTTCCAGTTTTTAACAGAAGATATTTCCTTTATCACCATGGACCTCTATGGGCTTCCAAATATCACTTTGCAATTTCCACAAGAACAGTCTTAGCGAAAGGCTTTTGGAGGGGAAAGTTGTAACACTGTGAATGAATTAACAGAACACCAAGCAGTTTCTCAGAAAGATTCTTTCCAGTTTTTAACGGAAGATATTTCCATTTTCACCATAGCCCTCTATGGGCTTCCAAATATCACCTTGCAAATTCCACAAGAACAGTGTTAGGGAAAGGCTTCTGTAGGGGAAAGCTGTAACTCTGTCACATGAATTAACAGAACACAAAGCAGTTTCTCAGAGAGCTTTTTTTCCGTTTTTATCTTAGGATACTTCCATTTTCACCATAGCCCACTATGGGCTTCGAAATATCACTTTGCAAATTTCCCAAGAATAATCTTAGTGAACGGCTCCTGGAGGGGAAAGCTGTACCTCTGTGAGATGAATTAATAGAACACAAAGCAGTTTCACAGAAAACTTCTTTCCATTTTTTAATGGAAGATACTTCCCTTTTCACCATAGCCCTCTATGGGCTTTCAAATATCTCTCTGCAAATTACACAAGAACAGTCTTAGCGAAAGGCTTCTTGATTGAAAAGCAGTAACTCTGAGAAATGTACTAACAGAAAAAAAGCAGTTTCTCAAAAAGCTTCTTTTCGATTTTTATCTTATCTTATTTCCTTTTTCACCATAGCCCTCTATGGGCTTTTAAATATCACTTTACAAATTCCACAAGAACATTCTTAACGAAAGGCTTCTGGAGGGGAAAGGTGCAACTCTGTTCGATGAATTAACAGAACACAAAGCAGTTTCTAGGAAAGCTTATTTTCAGTTTTTAGCTCAAGATATTTCTTCTTTCAGTATAGCCCTCTATGGGCTTCCAAATAACATTTTGCAAATTCCACAAGAACAACCTTTGTGAAAGGCTTCTTTAAGGGAAAGCAGTAACCCTGTGAGTTGAATTAACAGAACAAAAAGCAGTTTCTCATAAAGGTTCTTTCAGTTTTTATCTTAGGATACATCCTTTCTCACCACAGCCCTCTATGGGCTTCCAAACATCACTTTGCAAATTCCACAAGTACATTCTTAGTGAGCGGCATATTGAGCGGAAAGCTGTACTTCTGTGATATGAATTAACAGAACACAAAGCAGTTTCTCAGAAAGATTCTTTTCAGTTTTTAACGGAAGATATTTCCTTTTTCACCGTAGCCCTCTTTGGGCTTCCAAATATCACTTTGCAAATTCCACAAGAACAGTCTTAGCGAAAGGATTCTTGAGGGGAAAGCTGTAATTCTCTGAGATGAATTAGCAGAACACAAAGCAGTTTTTCAGAAAGATTCTTTACAGTTTTTATCGGAAGATATTTCGTTTTTCAAAAAGCCCTCTAAGGGCTTCCAAATATCACATGGCAAATTCCACAGGAACAGTCTTAGTGAACGGCTTCTGGAAGGTAAAGCTACAACACTGTGAGATGAATTAAGAGAACACAATGCAGTTTCTCAGAAAGCTTCTATTCGGGTTTTATCTTAGGATATTTCCTTTTTCGCCATAACGCTCTAAGGGCTTCCAATATCACTTTGCAAATTCCACAAGAACATTCTTAGTGAAAGGCTTCTGGAGGGGAAAACTGTAACTGTGTGAGATGAATTAACAGAACACCAAGCAGTTTCTCAGAAAGCTTCTGTCCAGTTTTTAGCTGAATATATTTCCTTCTTTACCATAGCCCTCTATAGGCTTCCAAATATCACTTTGCAAATTCCTCAAGAACAGCCTTAGAGAAAGGCTTCTTGAGAGGAAAGCTGTAACTCCGTGAGATCAATTAACGGAACACAAAGCGGTTTCTCAGAAAGCTTCTTTTCAGTTTTTATCTTAGGATATTTCCTTTTTCACCATAACCCTCTACGGGCTTCCAAGTATCACTTTGCAAATTCCACAAGAACAGTCTTACCTAAAGTCTTCTTGATGGGAATGCTATAACTCTGTGAGATGAATTAACAGAACACAAAGCAGTTTCCCAGAAAGCTTCCTTCCAATTTTTAACGGAAGATAGTTCCTTTTTCACCATAGACCTCTACTTGCTACAAAATATCACTTTTCAAATTCTACAAAAACAGTCTTTGAGAAAGGCTTCTTGAGGGGAAAGGTGTAACACTGTGTGATCAATTAAAGGAAAACAAAGCAGTCTCTCAGAACGTTTCTTTCCACTTTTTAACGGAAGATATTTCCTTTTTCACCATAGCCTTCTATGGACTTCCAAATATCACTTTTCAAATCCCACAAGAAAAGTCTTAGCGAAAGGCGTCATGAGGGGAAAACTGTAACTCTGTACGATGATTTAACAGAACACAAAGCAGTTTCTCAGAAAGCTTCTTTCCAGTTGGTAACCGAAGATATTTCGTTTTTCAACGTAGCCCCCTATGGGCTTCCAAATACCACTTTGAAATTTCCACCAGAACAGTCTTAGCAGAAGGCTTCTGCAGGGGAAAGCTGTAACTCTGTGAGATGAATTAACAGAACACAAAGCAGTTTCTCAGAAAGCTTCTTTCTAGTTTTTAACGGAAGAGATTTCCTTTTTCACCATAGCCCTCTGTTTGCTTCCAAATATCAATTTGCCAATCCCACAAGAAAAGTCTTAGCGAAAGGCTTCATGAGGGGAAAACTGTAAATCTGTAAGATGATTTAACAGAACACAAAGCAGTTTCTCAGAAAACTTCTTTCCAGTTTTTAACGGAAGATATTTTCTTTTTCATCATAACCAACTAAGGGCTTCCAAGCATCACCTTGCAAATTCCACAGGAACAACCTTAGTTAACGGCTTCTTGAGGGGAAACTTGTAACTCTGTGAGACGAATTAATAGAGCATCAGGCAGTTTCTCAGAAAGATTCTTTCCAGTTTAAACGGAAGATATTTCCTTTTTCTAAATAGCCCTCTAAGGGCTTCTAAATATCACCTTGCAAACTCCACAGGAACAGTCTTAGTGAATGACTTCTTGAGGGGAAAGCTATAACTCTGTGAGATGAATTAAAAGAACACAATTCAGTTTCTCAGAAAGCTTCTTTTCGGTTTTTATCTTAAGATAATTCCCTTTTCGCCATAACCCTCTAACGGCTTCCAATATCACTTTCCAAATTCCACAAGAACAGTCTCAGTGAACGGCTTCTTGACGGGAAAGCTGTAACTGTGTGAGATAAATTAAAAGAACACAAAGCAGTTCCTCAGAAAGCTTCTTTTCAGTTTTTATCTTAGGACAATTTCTTTTTCACCATAGCCCTATGTGGGCTTCCAAATATCACTTTGCAAATTTACAAGGACAGAGTTAGCGAAAGGATTCTTCAGGGGAAAGCTATAACACTCTGAGATGAATTAACAGAACACAAAGCAGTTTCTCAGAATGCTTCTTTCCAGTTTTTCCCTTAAGATATTCCGTTTTTCACCAGAGCCCTCTTTGGGCTTCCAAATATCCCTTTGCAAATTCCACATGAACAGCCTTAGCGAAAGGCTTCTTGAGGGGAAAGCTGTAACTCTGTGAGATGAATTAGCATAACACAATGCAGTTTCTCAGAAAGCTTCTTTCCAGTTTTAAACGGAAGATATTTCTTTTTTCACCATAGCCCTCTATGGGCTTCAAAATATCACTTTGCCAATTCCACAAGAACAGTCTTAGCAAAAGGCTTCTTCAGGGGAACGCTGTAATTCTGTGAGATGAACTAACAGAACACAAAGCAGTTTCTCAAAAAGCTTCTTTCCAGTTTTTAAATGAAGATATTTCCTTTTTCACCGTAGCACTCTATGGGCTTCCAAATATCACCTTGCAAATTCCACAAGCATAGTCTTAGCGAAAGGCTTCTTGAAGGGAAAGCTGTAAGTCTGTGAGATGAATTAACAGAACACAAAACAGTTTCCCAGAAAGCTTCTTTCCAGTTTTTAATGAAGAGACTTCCTTTTTCAACATAGACCTCTATGGACTTCCAAATATCACTTTGAAAATTCCAAAAGAACAGTCTTAGCAAATGGCGTCTTGAGGGGAAAGCTGTAACTCTGTGAGATGAATTAAGAGAATACAAAGACGTTTCTCAGAAAGCTTCTTTCCAGTTTTTAACGGAAGATATTTCCTTTGTCACCATAGCCCTCTATGGGCTTCCAAAGATCACTTTGCAAATTCCAAAAGAACAGTCTTAGCGAAAGGCTTCTTGAGGGAAAAGCTGTAACTCTGTGAGATGAATTAACAGAACACAATGCAGTTTCTCAAAAAACTTCTTTCCAGATTTAACTGAAGATATTTCCTTTTTCACCATAGCCCTCTATGGGCTTCCAAATATCACTTTGCAAATTCCACAGGAACAGTCTTAGCGTAAGGATTCTTGACGGGAAAGCTGTAACTCTGTGAGATGAATTAACAGAACACAAAGTAGTTTCTCAAAAAGCTTCTTTTTAGTTTTTATCTTAGGGTATTTCCATTTTCACCACAGCTCGCTATGGGCTTCCAAATATCACTTTTTAAATTCCACAAGAACTCTCTTAGCAAAAGGCTTCCAGAGGGGAAAGCTGTAAATCTGTGAGACGAATTAACTGAACACAAAACAGGTTCTAAGAAAGCTTCTTTCCAGTTTTTAACTGTAGATACTTCCCTTTTCACCATAGCCCTCTATGGGCTTTCAAATATCACTTTGCAAATTCCACAAGAACAGTCTTAGCGAAAGTCTTATTCAGGGGAATGCTGTAACTCTCTGTGGTGAATGAAGAGAACACAAAGCAGTTTCATAAAAAGCTTCTTTCCAGTTTTTAACTGAAGATATTTCCTTTTTCACTGTAGCCTTCTTTGGGCTTCCAAATATCTCTTGCAAATTCCACAAGAATAGTCTTAGCGAAAGGCTTCTTGAGGGGAAAGCTGTAACTCTGTGAGATGAATTAACCGAACACAAAGCCATTTCTCAGAAAGCTTCTTTCCAGTTTTTAAGGGAAGATACTTCCTTTTTCACAAAGGCCCTCTAAGGGCTTCCAAATATCACCTTGCAAACTCCACAGGAACAGTCTTAGTGAACAGCTCCTGGAGGGGAAAGCTATAACTCTGTAAGATGAATTAAGAGAACACAATGCAGTTTCTCAGAAAGCTTCTATTCGGTTTTTATCTTAGGATATTTTCTTTTTCGCCATAACGCTCTATGGGCTTCAACTATCACTTTGCTAATTCCACAAGAACAGTCTCAGCGAACGGCTTCTTGAGGGGAAATCTGTAATTCTGAGATGAATTAACAGAAAAAAAAGCAGTTTCTCAGAAAGCTTCTTTCCAGTTTTTAACAGAAGATATTTCCTTTTTCACCATAGCCCTCTATGGGCTTCAAAATATCACTTTGCAAATTCCACAAGAACAGTCTTAGCGAAAGGCTTTTTGAGGGGAAAGCTGTAACTCTGTGAGATGAATTAACGGAACACAAAGCAGTTTCTCGGAAAGCTTCTTTTCGGTTTTTATCTTAGGATACTTCCCTAATCACCATAGCCCTCTATGGGCTTCGAAATATCACTTTGCAAATTTCACAAGAACAGTCTAGTGAATGGCTTCTGGAAGGGAAAACTGTAACTCTGTGAGATGAATTAACAGAACCAAAAGCAGTTTTTCAGAAATCTTCTTTCAAGTTTTCAACGGAAGATATTACCTTTTTCACCATAGCCCTCTATGGGCTTCCAAATATCACTTTGCATATTCCACAAGAACTGTTTTAGGGAAAGGGTTCTTGAGAAGAAAGCTGTAACTCTGTGAGACAAATTAATAGAACACAAAGCAGTTTCTCAGAAAACTTCTTTCCTTTAATTACCGGAAGATACTTCCCTTTTCACCATAGCCCTTTATGGGCTTCCAAATAACACTTTGCAAATTCCACAAGAACACTCTTAGCGAAATGTTTCTTGAGAAAGGCTTCTTGAGGGGAAAGATGTAACTCTCTCAATTGAGTTAACAGAACACAAAGCAGTTTCTCAGAAAGGTTTTTTTCAGTTTTTATCCTAGGATATTTCCTTTTTCACCATAGCCCTCTATGGTCTCCCAAATACCACTTCTCAAATTCCAAAAGAACAGTCTTAGCGAAAGGCTTCTTCAGGTGAAAGTTGTAACTCTTTGAGATGAATTAACAGAACCCAAAGCAGTCTCTCAGAAAGCTTCTTTAAAGTTTTTAACGGAAGATATTTATTTTTTCACCAGAGCCCTCTAAGGTGTTCCAAATATCCCTTTGCAAATTTCACAAGAACAGTCTTAGCGAAAGGCTTCTAGAGGGAAAAGCTGTAACATTGTGAGATGAATTAACAGAGCAGAAAGCAGTTTCTCACAAAGCTTTTTTTCAGTTTTCATCTTAGGATATTTCCTTTTTCACCATAGCCCTCTATGGGCTTCCAAATATCACTTTGCAAATTCCAGAAGAACATTCTTAGCGAAAAGGCTTCTGGAGGGGAAAACTGTAATTGTGTGAGATGAATTAACAGAACACAAAGTAGTTTCTCTAAAGCTTCTTTCCAGTATTTAACGGAAGATATTTCCTTTTTCACCATAGCTCTCTATGGGCTTCGAAATATCACTTTGCAAATTAAACAAGAACATTCTTAGCGAAAGGCTTCTGGAGGGGAAAACTGTAACTCTGTGAGATGAATTAACAGAACACAAAGCAGTTTCTCCAAAGCTTCTTTCCAGTTTTTAACAGAAGATATTTCCTTTATCACCATGGACCTCTATGGGCTTCCAAATATCACTTTGCAATTTCCACAAGAACAGTCTTAGCGAAAGGCTTTTGGAGGGGAAAGTTGTAACACTGTGAATGAATTAACAGAACACCAAGCAGTTTCTCAGAAAGATTCTTTCCAGTTTTTAACGGAAGATATTTCCATTTTCACCATAGCCCTCTATGGGCTTCCAAATATCACCTTGCAAATTCCACAAGAACAGTGTTAGGGAAAGGCTTCTGTAGGGGAAAGCTGTAACTCTGTCACATGAATTAACAGAACACAAAGCAGTTTCTCAGAGAGCTTTTTTTCCGTTTTTATCTTAGGATACTTCCATTTTCACCATAGCCCACTATGGGCTTCGAAATATCACTTTGCAAATTTCCCAAGAATAATCTTAGTGAACGGCTCCTGGAGGGGAAAGCTGTACCTCTGTGAGATGAATTAATAGAACACAAAGCAGTTTCACAGAAAACTTCTTTCCATTTTTTAATGGAAGATACTTCCCTTTTCACCATAGCCCTCTATGGGCTTTCAAATATCTCTCTGCAAATTACACAAGAACAGTCTTAGCGAAAGGCTTCTTGATTGAAAAGCAGTAACTCTGAGAAATGTACTAACAGAAAAAAAGCAGTTTCTCAAAAAGCTTCTTTTCGATTTTTATCTTATCTTATTTCCTTTTTCACCATAGCCCTCTATGGGCTTTTAAATATCACTTTACAAATTCCACAAGAACATTCTTAACGAAAGGCTTCTGGAGGGGAAAGGTGCAACTCTGTTCGATGAATTAACAGAACACAAAGCAGTTTCTAGGAAAGCTTATTTTCAGTTTTTAACTCAAGATATTTCTTCTTTCAGTATAGCCCTCTATGGGCTTCCAAATAACATTTTGCAAATTCCACAAGAACAACCTTTGTGAAAGGCTTCTTTAAGGGAAAGCAGTAACCCTGTGAGTTGAATTAACAGAACAAAAAGCAGTTTCTCATAAAGGTTCTTTCAGTTTTTATCTTAGGATACATCCTTTCTCACCACAGCCCTCTATGGGCTTCCAAACATCACTTTGCAAATTCCACAAGTACATTCTTAGTGAGCGGCATATTGAGCGGAAAGCTGTACTTCTGTGAGATGAATTAACAGAACACAAAGCAGTTTCTCAGAAAGATTCTTTTCAGTTTTTAACGGAAGATATTTCCTTTTTCACCGTAGCCCTCTTTGGGCTTCCAAATATCACTTTGCAAATTCCACAAGAACAGTCTTAGCGAAAGGATTCTTGAGGGGAAAGCTGTAATTCTCTGAGATGAATTAGCAGAACACAAAGCAGTTTTTCAGAAAGATTCTTTACAGTTTTTATCGGAAGATATTTCGTTTTTCAAAAAGCCCTCTAAGGGCTTCCAAATATCACATGGCAAATTCCACAGGAACAGTCTTAGTGAACGGCTTCTGGAAGGTAAAGCTACAACACTGTGAGATGAATTAAGAGAACACAATGCAGTTTCTCAGAAAGCTTCTATTCGGGTTTTATCTTAGGATATTTCCTTTTTCGCCATAACGCTCTAAGGGCTTCCAATATCACTTTGCAAATTCCACAAGAACATTCTTAGTGAAAGGCTTCTGGAGGGGAAAACTGTAACTGTGTGAGATGAATTAACAGAACACCAAGCAGTTTCTCAGAAAGCTTCTGTCCAGTTTTTAGCTGAATATATTTCCTTCTTTACCATAGCCCTCTATAGGCTTCCAAATATCACTTTGCAAATTCCTCAAGAACAGCCTTAGAGAAAGGCTTCTTGAGAGGAAAGCTGTAACTCCGTGAGATCAATTAACGGAACACAAAGCGGTTTCTCAGAAAGCTTCTTTTCAGTTTTTATCTTAGGATATTTCCTTTTTCACCATAACCCTCTACGGGCTTCCAAGTATCACTTTGCAAATTCCACAAGAACAGTCTTACCTAAAGTCTTCTTGATGGGAATGCTATAACTCTGTGAGATGAATTAACAGAACACAAAGCAGTTTCCCAGAAAGCTTCCTTCCAATTTTTAACGGAAGATAGTTCCTTTTTCACCATAGACCTCTACTTGCTACAAAATATCACTTTTCAAATTCTACAAAAACAGTCTTTGAGAAAGGCTTCTTGAGGGGAAAGGTGTAACACTGTGTGATCAATTAAAGGAAAACAAAGCAGTCTCTCAGAACGTTTCTTTCCACTTTTTAACGGAAGATATTTCCTTTTTCACCATAGCCTTCTATGGACTTCCAAATATCACTTTTCAAATCCCACAAGAAAAGTCTTAGCGAAAGGCGTCATGAGGGGAAAACTGTAACTCTGTACGATGATTTAACAGAACACAAAGCAGTTTCTCAGAAAGCTTCTTTCCAGTTGGTAACCGAAGATATTTCGTTTTTCAACGTAGCCCCCTATGGGCTTCCAAATACCACTTTGAAATTTCCACCAGAACAGTCTTAGCAGAAGGCTTCTGCAGGGGAAAGCTGTAACTCTGTGAGATGAATTAACAGAACACAAAGCAGTTTCTCAGAAAGCTTCTTTCTAGTTTTTAACGGAAGAGATTTCCTTTTTCACCATAGCCCTCTGTTTGCTTCCAAATATCAATTTGCCAATCCCACAAGAAAAGTCTTAGCGAAAGGCTTCATGAGGGGAAAACTGTAAATCTGTAAGATGATTTAACAGAACACAAAGCAGTTTCTCAGAAAACTTCTTTCCAGTTTTTAACGGAAGATATTTTCTTTTTCATCATAACCAACTAAGGGCTTCCAAGCATCACCTTGCAAATTCCACAGGAACAACCTTAGTTAACGGCTTCTTGAGGGGAAACTTGTAACTCTGTGAGACGAATTAATAGAGCATCAGGCAGTTTCTCAGAAAGATTCTTTCCAGTTTAAACGGAAGATATTTCCTTTTTCTAAATAGCCCTCTAAGGGCTTCTAAATATCACCTTGCAAACTCCACAGGAACAGTCTTAGTGAATGACTTCTTGAGGGGAAAGCTATAACTCTGTGAGATGAATTAAAAGAACACAATTCAGTTTCTCAGAAAGCTTCTTTTCGGTTTTTATCTTAAGATAATTCCCTTTTCGCCATAACCCTCTAACGGCTTCCAATATCACTTTCCAAATTCCACAAGAACAGTCTCAGTGAACGGCTTCTTGACGGGAAAGCTGTAACTGTGTGAGATAAATTAAAAGAACACAAAGCAGTTCCTCAGAAAGCTTCTTTTCAGTTTTTATCTTAGGACAATTTCTTTTTCACCATAGCCCTATGTGGGCTTCCAAATATCACTTTGCAAATTTACAAGGACAGAGTTAGCGAAAGGATTCTTCAGGGGAAAGCTATAACACTCTGAGATGAATTAACAGAACACAAAGCAGTTTCTCAGAATGCTTCTTTCCAGTTTTTCCCTTAAGATATTCCGTTTTTCACCAGAGCCCTCTTTGGGCTTCCAAATATCCCTTTGCAAATTCCACATGAACAGCCTTAGCGAAAGGCTTCTTGAGGGGAAAGCTGTAACTCTGTGAGATGAATTAGCATAACACAATGCAGTTTCTCAGAAAGCTTCTTTCCAGTTTTAAACGGAAGATATTTCTTTTTTCACCATAGCCCTCTATGGGCTTCAAAATATCACTTTGCCAATTCCACAAGAACAGTCTTAGCAAAAGGCTTCTTCAGGGGAACGCTGTAATTCTGTGAGATGAACTAACAGAACACAAAGCAGTTTCTCAAAAAGCTTCTTTCCAGTTTTTAAATGAAGATATTTCCTTTTTCACCGTAGCACTCTATGGGCTTCCAAATATCACCTTGCAAATTCCACAAGCATAGTCTTAGCGAAAGGCTTCTTGAAGGGAAAGCTGTAAGTCTGTGAGATGAATTAACAGAACACAAAACAGTTTCCCAGAAAGCTTCTTTCCAGTTTTTAATGAAGAGACTTCCTTTTTCAACATAGACCTCTATGGACTTCCAAATATCACTTTGAAAATTCCAAAAGAACAGTCTTAGCAAATGGCGTCTTGAGGGGAAAGCTGTAACTCTGTGAGATGAATTAAGAGAATACAAAGACGTTTCTCAGAAAGCTTCTTTCCAGTTTTTAACGGAAGATATTTCCTTTGTCACCATAGCCCTCTATGGGCTTCCAAAGATCACTTTGCAAATTCCAAAAGAACAGTCTTAGCGAAAGGCTTCTTGAGGGAAAAGCTGTAACTCTGTGAGATGAATTAACAGAACACAATGCAGTTTCTCAAAAAACTTCTTTCCAGATTTAACTGAAGATATTTCCTTTTTCACCATAGCCCTCTATGGGCTTCCAAATATCACTTTGCAAATTCCACAGGAACAGTCTTAGCGTAAGGATTCTTGACGGGAAAGCTGTAACTCTGTGAGATGAATTAACAGAACACAAAGTAGTTTCTCAAAAAGCTTCTTTTTAGTTTTTATCTTAGGGTATTTCCATTTTCACCACAGCTCGCTATGGGCTTCCAAATATCACTTTTTAAATTCCACAAGAACTCTCTTAGCAAAAGGCTTCCAGAGGGGAAAGCTGTAAATCTGTGAGACGAATTAACTGAACACAAAACAGGTTCTAAGAAAGCTTCTTTCCAGTTTTTAACTGTAGATACTTCCCTTTTCACCATAGCCCTCTATGGGCTTTCAAATATCACTTTGCAAATTCCACAAGAACAGTCTTAGCGAAAGTCTTATTCAGGGGAATGCTGTAACTCTCTGTGGTGAATGAAGAGAACACAAAGCAGTTTCATAAAAAGCTTCTTTCCAGTTTTTAACTGAAGATATTTCCTTTTTCACTGTAGCCTTCTTTGGGCTTCCAAATATCTCTTGCAAATTCCACAAGAATAGTCTTAGCGAAAGGCTTCTTGAGGGGAAAGCTGTAACTCTGTGAGATGAATTAACCGAACACAAAGCCATTTCTCAGAAAGCTTCTTTCCAGTTTTTAAGGGAAGATACTTCCTTTTTCACAAAGGCCCTCTAAGGGCTTCCAAATATCACCTTGCAAACTCCACAGGAACAGTCTTAGTGAACAGCTCCTGGAGGGGAAAGCTATAACTCTGTAAGATGAATTAAGAGAACACAATGCAGTTTCTCAGAAAGCTTCTATTCGGTTTTTATCTTAGGATATTTTCTTTTTCGCCATAACGCTCTATGGGCTTCAACTATCACTTTGCTAATTCCACAAGAACAGTCTCAGCGAACGGCTTCTTGAGGGGAAATCTGTAATTCTGAGATGAATTAACAGAAAAAAAAGCAGTTTCTCAGAAAGCTTCTTTCCAGTTTTTAACAGAAGATATTTCCTTTTTCACCATAGCCCTCTATGGGCTTCAAAATATCACTTTGCAAATTCCACAAGAACAGTCTTAGCGAAAGGCTTTTTGAGGGGAAAGCTGTAACTCTGTGAGATGAATTAACGGAACACAAAGCAGTTTCTCGGAAAGCTTCTTTTCGGTTTTTATCTTAGGATACTTCCCTAATCACCATAGCCCTCTATGGGCTTCGAAATATCACTTTGCAAATTTCACAAGAACAGTCTAGTGAATGGCTTCTGGAAGGGAAAACTGTAACTCTGTGAGATGAATTAACAGAACCAAAAGCAGTTTTTCAGAAATCTTCTTTCAAGTTTTCAACGGAAGATATTACCTTTTTCACCATAGCCCTCTATGGGCTTCCAAATATCACTTTGCATATTCCACAAGAACTGTTTTAGGGAAAGGGTTCTTGAGAAGAAAGCTGTAACTCTGTGAGACAAATTAATAGAACACAAAGCAGTTTCTCAGAAAACTTCTTTCCTTTAATTACCGGAAGATACTTCCCTTTTCACCATAGCCCTTTATGGGCTTCCAAATAACACTTTGCAAATTCCACAAGAACACTCTTAGCGAAATGTTTCTTGAGAAAGGCTTCTTGAGGGGAAAGATGTAACTCTCTCAATTGAGTTAACAGAACACAAAGCAGTTTCTCAGAAAGGTTTTTTTCAGTTTTTATCCTAGGATATTTCCTTTTTCACCATAGCCCTCTATGGTCTCCCAAATACCACTTCTCAAATTCCAAAAGAACAGTCTTAGCGAAAGGCTTCTTCAGGTGAAAGTTGTAACTCTTTGAGATGAATTAACAGAACCCAAAGCAGTCTCTCAGAAAGCTTCTTTAAAGTTTTTAACGGAAGATATTTATTTTTTCACCAGAGCCCTCTAAGGTGTTCCAAATATCCCTTTGCAAATTTCACAAGAACAGTCTTAGCGAAAGGCTTCTAGAGGGAAAAGCTGTAACATTGTGAGATGAATTAACAGAGCAGAAAGCAGTTTCTCACAAAGCTTTTTTTCAGTTTTCATCTTAGGATATTTCCTTTTTCACCATAGCCCTCTATGGGCTTCCAAATATCACTTTGCAAATTCCAGAAGAACATTGTTAGCGAAAAGGCTTCTGGAGGGGAAAACTGTAATTGTGTGAGATGAATTAACAGAACACAAAGTAGTTTCTCTAAAGCTTCTTTCCAGTATTTAACGGAAGATATTTCCTTTTTCACCATAGCTCTCTATGGGCTTCGAAATATCACTTTGCAAATTAAACAAGAACATTCTTAGCGAAAGGCTTCTGGAGGGGAAAACTGTAACTCTGTGAGATGAATTAACAGAACACAAAGCAGTTTCTCCAAAGCTTCTTTCCAGTTTTTAACAGAAGATATTTCCTTTATCACCATGGACCTCTATGGGCTTCCAAATATCACTTTGCAATTTCCACAAGAACAGTCTTAGCGAAAGGCTTTTGGAGGGGAAAGTTGTAACACTGTGAATGAATTAACAGAACACCAAGCAGTTTCTCAGAAAGATTCTTTCCAGTTTTTAACGGAAGATATTTCCATTTTCACCATAGCCCTCTATGGGCTTCCAAATATCACCTTGCAAATTCCACAAGAACAGTGTTAGGGAAAGGCTTCTGTAGGGGAAAGCTGTAACTCTGTCACATGAATTAACAGAACACAAAGCAGTTTCTCAGAGAGCTTTTTTTCCGTTTTTATCTTAGGATACTTCCATTTTCACCATAGCCCACTATGGGCTTCGAAATATCACTTTGCAAATTTCCCAAGAATAATCTTAGTGAACGGCTCCTGGAGGGGAAAGCTGTACCTCTGTGAGATGAATTAATAGAACACAAAGCAGTTTCACAGAAAACTTCTTTCCATTTTTTAATGGAAGATACTTCCCTTTTCACCATAGCCCTCTATGGGCTTTCAAATATCTCTCTGCAAATTACACAAGAACAGTCTTAGCGAAAGGCTTCTTGATTGAAAAGCAGTAACTCTGAGAAATGTACTAACAGAAAAAAAGCAGTTTCTCAAAAAGCTTCTTTTCGATTTTTATCTTATCTTATTTCCTTTTTCACCATAGCCCTCTATGGGCTTTTAAATATCACTTTACAAATTCCACAAGAACATTCTTAACGAAAGGCTTCTGGAGGGGAAAGGTGCAACTCTGTTCGATGAATTAACAGAACACAAAGCAGTTTCTAGGAAAGCTTATTTTCAGTTTTTAACTCAAGATATTTCTTCTTTCAGTATAGCCCTCTATGGGCTTCCAAATAACATTTTGCAAATTCCACAAGAACAACCTTTGTGAAAGGCTTCTTTAAGGGAAAGCAGTAACCCTGTGAGTTGAATTAACAGAACAAAAAGCAGTTTCTCATAAAGGTTCTTTCAGTTTTTATCTTAGGATACATCCTTTCTCACCACAGCCCTCTATGGGCTTCCAAACATCACTTTGCAAATTCCACAAGTACATTCTTAGTGAGCGGCATATTGAGCGGAAAGCTGTACTTCTGTGAGATGAATTAACAGAACACAAAGCAGTTTCTCAGAAAGATTCTTTTCAGTTTTTAACGGAAGATATTTCCTTTTTCACCGTAGCCCTCTTTGGGCTTCCAAATATCACTTTGCAAATTCCACAAGAACAGTCTTAGCGAAAGGATTCTTGAGGGGAAAGCTGTAATTCTCTGAGATGAATTAGCAGAACACAAAGCAGTTTTTCAGAAAGATTCTTTACAGTTTTTATCGGAAGATATTTCGTTTTTCAAAAAGCCCTCTAAGGGCTTCCAAATATCACATGGCAAATTCCACAGGAACAGTCTTAGTGAACGGCTTCTGGAAGGTAAAGCTACAACACTGTGAGATGAATTAAGAGAACACAATGCAGTTTCTCAGAAAGCTTCTATTCGGGTTTTATCTTAGGATATTTCCTTTTTCGCCATAACGCTCTAAGGGCTTCCAATATCACTTTGCAAATTCCACAAGAACATTCTTAGTGAAAGGCTTCTGGAGGGGAAAACTGTAACTGTGTGAGATGAATTAACAGAACACCAAGCAGTTTCTCAGAAAGCTTCTGTCCAGTTTTTAGCTGAATATATTTCCTTCTTTACCATAGCCCTCTATAGGCTTCCAAATATCACTTTGCAAATTCCTCAAGAACAGCCTTAGAGAAAGGCTTCTTGAGAGGAAAGCTGTAACTCCGTGAGATCAATTAACGGAACACAAAGCGGTTTCTCAGAAAGCTTCTTTTCAGTTTTTATCTTAGGATATTTCCTTTTTCACCATAACCCTCTACGGGCTTCCAAGTATCACTTTGCAAATTCCACAAGAACAGTCTTACCTAAAGTCTTCTTGATGGGAATGCTATAACTCTGTGAGATGAATTAACAGAACACAAAGCAGTTTCCCAGAAAGCTTCCTTCCAATTTTTAACGGAAGATAGTTCCTTTTTCACCATAGACCTCTACTTGCTACAAAATATCACTTTTCAAATTCTACAAAAACAGTCTTTGAGAAAGGCTTCTTGAGGGGAAAGGTGTAACACTGTGTGATCAATTAAAGGAAAACAAAGCAGTCTCTCAGAACGTTTCTTTCCACTTTTTAACGGAAGATATTTC